>NC_068285.1:17682856-17982856 GCF_025860055.1 Xyrauchen texanus | reverse complement strand
CGCGGGCCTCGGCCTAAGATTGCGTTGAAACCTGAGCAACCGAAGTCCTCCTAGCTTTGTTGAGAAAACGACGGCTCAGTCCCGCCGCAGCCGGACAGCCATCAAAGCTTCGCCCCCTGTCAGTCCCCTTCTCTCAGGCTACTGCAGTGGTGGATTCAGCAGCCAACAAGCCGGTGATACTGCCCGCTTGCCTGCACTCAAACGCCATTTTCACGCCGACCCAAAGAAATCTTGTAAAGAGCAAACATGCCTTGTGTATAAAATGTGCCCACAATCCAGTGTTCACCCCTACACACAAGCATTACACTTCCCGTGTTCCTATCAGAGCCCACTCACATAAAGCGGACACAGCCCGCTCGAGTGTTAGAGTCAATAAACGCGCCCACGAATCCGTGCGCGTGCCCCTTCTCTGGCCGCTCTGTCACATGACCAGCCTTGTGTAGAAAATGTGCCCACAATCCAGTGTTCACCTCTACACACAAGCATTACACTTCCCGTGTCCCGATCAGAGCCCACTCACATAAAGCGGACACAGCCCGCTCGAGTGTTAGTCAATAAACGCGCCCACGAATCCGTGCGCGCGCCCTTTCTCTGGCCGCTCTGTCACACGACCAGCCTTGTGTAGAAAATGTGCCCACAATCCAGTGTTCACATCTACACACAAGCATTACACTTCCCGTGTCCCGATCAGAGCCCACTCACATAAAGCGGACACAGCCCGCTCGAGTGTTAGAGTCAATAAACGCGCTCACGAATACGTGCGCGCGCCCATTCTCTGCCCGCTCTGTCACACGGCCAGCAAACACTTCTCTGTATGTAAGTCCCGTGCCCGTGACTATGCTCGCGTATCACTTAACAGATGTGACTCTTTCCCCATTCACCTCAATCGGGAAGTCACTCACAGAACAGCCTGTCCCTGCTGTCTGCGAGCAGTTATGCATAAGCACAGTAAGCGCGCCACACATTCTGTTCAGCTGCTGTGTGCGGCAATCAGGGCGATTTGGCCATTCACCCTCTAGCGTTACGCTTCAAAGCGTGGGAAGCTATCCCAGGATATCCAAATGGGTGTTAAGCACAATAAAACAGGGCTATTTGCTACAGTTAGATCGCCGCCCTCCCCGCTTCAGAGCCGGCTCGAAACTATTGTGAACACGGAAGCAGCCTGCATGCTTCGCTCAGAAATAGCAAACCTTCTGTGCAAAAGGGCCATAGAGAAAGTGCCACCTTCGCTGAGCGAAGTCGGGGTTTTACAGCCGTTATTTTCTTGTTCCCAAGAAAGACGGCGGCCTCAGACCAATATTAGATCTCAGGGTTTTGAACAAGGTGCTTGCAAAAAGACCGTTCAAAATGCTTACAATCAGGAAACTCCTCGCAAGATACGCCAGGGGACTGGTTTATCTCTCTCGATCTGAAAGATGCCTATTTCAGATTCAGATAAATCCCTGTCACAGGCCATTCTTGAGATTCGCCTCGACGGCCAGGTTTATCAATACACCGTCCTTCCGCTCGGCCTGTCTTGAGCACCTCGTACTTTCACGAAGTGCATGGATGCGGCGCCGCACTCCCTGCGGAGTCAGGGCTTGCGAATTCTGAACTATTTGGACGACTGGCTGATTATGGCACAGTCACATACGGAGCTTCTGTCTCACAGAACAGTTCTCCTCAGCCATCTGAACAGTTTGGGTCTTGCAGTCAGTTGGACCAAGAGCTCACTACAGCCCAGTCATAGAACTAGACTCCGTGGCAATGATGGCTCGCTTATCTACACAGCGCGCACGCTGTGTTCAGCGACTAGCCGCGTCCTTTCAGATGAACAGCCTCACGCCTCTGAAAAAATTTCAGAGAGTGCTAGGTTACATGGCCTCAGCCGCAGCAGTACTTCAGCTGGGTTTACTGCGCATGCGCCCGCTTCAGCATTGGCTAAACACCCGCGCGTCTCGCCAGGCTTGGGCCACAGGCCGCCAGCCGATCAAGGTGACTCAGACCTGTGTTTCAGCTCTGCAGCCCTGGACAGTGGCTGAATGGTATCAGCGGGGAGTGACGATGGGAGCTGTATCTCGCCGAAAAGTCATCTCGACAGACACGTCCAACACGGGTTGGGGCGCGGTCTGCGAGGGCTTTCCGTTTTTTTTGGCCTATGGTCAGTTCAGGAAAAGCTCCTTCACATAAATTGTCTAGAAATGATAGCGGTCGAGCACGCGCTAGCGCTTTCTCCCGGTCATTCAGGGTCACCACGTCCTGGTCCGCTCGACAACAGATCTGTGGTATCCTACCTAAATTGTCAGGGCGGTGTCAGATCCAGGAACCTCTTCCATCTGACCTAAACGCATACTGAGTTGGTCCCAGTGCCACCTGCGCCGCTGAGGGCGACGCGATGTGCCAGGCCACCTGAACGACGGCCCAGACACACTGTCCAGAGACAATATTCCCCAGGGAATGGTCCCTGCAAGCTCAAACAGTCCAGAAGTTATGGCGCATATTCGGCAGAGCAGAGATAGACCTCTTTAGCGCCAGAAGAGAACTCTCACTGCCCAATATTTTCTCGAAGCGAGGACGCGCTGGCCCAGGACTGGCCCAACCACCCGCTTTACGCCTTCCCTCCCGCCTCGCTATTGCCACAGGTAATGCAGAGGATCAGGGAAACGCGCCACTCGGTGCTCCTCATAGCCCCGCTGGGAGAATCAGACATGGTTCCCGGAGCTTACGCAGCTGTCACTGACAGCCGCGTGGCCCATCCCAGTGAGAGCAGATCTCCTCTCTCAAGCTCGCGGCACGATCTGGCATCCCCACCCAGAGCGCTGGGCGCTGCACGCTGGGTGATCAACGACTACCCGCCGCTCTGCCAGAAGGGGTAATAAACACCATCATACACGCTAGAGCCCCTTCCACGAGAAGACTCTATGCGTCAAAATGGTCTGTGTTTTCAAAATGGTGCACCGACAGAGACCTGGACCCACGGACATGTGGGGTGTCGCCGCTGCTCGTGTTTTTACAAAGAGCTGCTGGATAAGGGCAGATCCCCATCCACGCTCAAAGTGTATGTGGCGGCCGTCGCGGCGCTCGCTGAACCCCTGCACGGCCAGTCACTGGGAAAAACGAGCTGGTCATCCGCTTCCTCAGGGAGCTAGAAGGATGAACCCCCGCGCCCCTATCGGTTCCTATCTGGGATCTTTCTATAGTTCTCGAAACTATGAAAGCCCCCTTTCGAACCGCTTCAATCCGTGGATTTGAAATACCTTTCACTCAAAACCGCTTTTCTGACTGCCCTGTCATCAGTCAAACGCGTGGGAGACCTTCACGCGCTGTCTGTCAGTGCTGCGTGTCTTGAGTTTGGACCAAGTGACTCCAAGGTCATTTTAAAGCCTAGACACGGCTATGTTCCCAAGGTGATCGGTACTCCTTTCAGAGCACAGGTCATTTCCTATCGGCGCTGCCAGCATCCGATAGCTGAACGCGACGCCAATCTCCTTTGCCCAGTCAGAGCACTGAGATTGTATACTGCGCGCCTCGCCTCTTTCAGACGCTCTGAGCAGCTTTCGCTTCGCTCGAGGGCGCACCAAAGGTCTCGGCCTCGAAACAGACACTGTCTAGATGGATAGTGGACGCTTATTGCTATATGCGCCAAAAGACCTGCCATGCCCGTTGGGCATTAGGGCTCACTCCACTAGAGGCATGGCCTCATCGTGAGCATGGTCCAGCGGGATTTCCATTCACGACATATGTGTGGCAGCGGGCTGGGCTTCCCTCCACCTTTGTCAGATTTTACAATCTGGAAGTGCCCGCCCTGCAGGCAAAACTACTAGCGGTTTAATCACGCTACAGCTCCCCTGGTGAGCTGCACTGATGGGACTCATTCCACACAGACCGGCACCGCCGCTCTGTCGTTCCCTTCCCACAATGTGCTTATGTATTACACCCACACTGGCCCGCACTCTTGCCGGCCAAATATTATTTCCCCACTCACAAGGGCTCCCCCCACCCCCGGGGCTCATGCAGTGGATGCTTGGAGTGCACGGCGTTGACAATGGGTTCCCGTAGCGTAAGCTAGCTTACGCAATACGAGAGAACCTCTCGTGAAGAGAACGAATCGGTTACCTAACGTAACCTCGGTTCTCTCTAGACGAGGGAACGAGTATTGCGTAGCCGGCCGTGCTTCACGCCACGGCTACTTTCGCTTCATTCAATGAAAACCAGGGTTCCAGCCTACGAACTACGCTTATATGCACTCTAGCCACGCCCATTTTGGCGGGCTTTGATGCAGTAGCGCTGGACGCCTCTCATTGGACGTGAGTTCGCCCAAGTTCGTCTATAGGCTGCAGCAGTTGCCGCAGAGCAACCAATGAGCTCGCTAGCTAGCCTGCTCAAGGTCTGCAGTTGCTGCACTGCGTTGACAAATGATACAAAATTAAGGATAATTTTTTGGCTTCAATATCTCAGAAAAGATGAATCTTTCCCGTAGCGTAAGCTAGCTTACGCAATACTCGTTCCCTCGTCTAGAGAGAACCGATGTTACGTTAGGTAACCGATTCGTTGGACTTTATTGACTTTGCAGAAACAGTTTAAACCTGCTGAAGCTGTTTTGCCAGTATTGGCTGTTCTTTTGGTTGGTTTTAATGGGGTTTAAGGCACTTTCTGGAAGACCAGATTAAATCTTTAAGATGTTTATTATTATTAATATTATTGTTGTTATTATTATTACTATTATTATTATGTAGGGAAATACCTGCCATCATGAGTATTTTCCAGTTATATTAGTGATGTGTTTTGACCAAAAAGCTGCACCGACATGGGGAAATTGGGAAAAAGGTCACAAAAATCTTTAGAGCTTGTCTTCCTGAAACAAGTCTAGAAACAGCATCATGCAAAGAGGGCTGGACAGCTCCAGCCACAAACACAAGATTTAAAAATTCAGACTTTGATTTTGCACCTAGATAACTAAAAATATGACAAACAGCTTCAAAGATCCCACATTGGCCATAGACATAGTTTGTGAGTTTTCTGGAGTGCGAGATTATCAGAGGATAGAAAACAGATGTAAAGAGGAATGTTCAAGTGATACCGAGACTAAAATGTGATAACATATATAAATAAATAAATTCTACCGGCCCTTTAAAAAGTTGTCATTTATAATAAGTTAATAAAAATGTAAATCATAATATTTATATACTGAGGGGGAATCTGGTTCAAGCTTAACATATAAGTATTATAAAACAAAGAATTAAAGATCTCATTAATTTGATAACATTATTTATATAATATTATTATCACACATTAAACGAATAAAAGAACCAAAGTGTATCTATAATTAAAATTAACTATCTATTGGAGATTATAAGGCATCTGCCATACAAATGCAGAAACTATCACAGTACAACACAACTGAACACGTACAGATATGCTACAATATTTGTCCACAGGGTGTCTCTGTCCTCCTTCATTTTAGCATCAGAAACAGTATCTCAGCAGAATCAGCACTAAAGAACTTTAAATACAGTATCTGTTAAGTCAGCCGTGCTCATCTCCTGCTCAAGATCTACCATCATCCCAAAGTTCCAACCCTGCTTTAACACCTGTCAGTAATGTTCAAATAAACACTCAAATATTGATTTGCTTGTTCAAGTGCGTTTGATTAGTTCTCTGCAGGAAGATGGCTCTCCAAGAGCAGTATTAATCACAATGATAATTCATAATAAAGGCTCATAATGTCATGCCTAAAGTGAGTGCAGCAGATAAGCCTGCTTCAGAATATTAATAATAATCTGTAATTGCACAATTTAATCAGTCCAGTGTTCTGATCAGTTAAATGATGAATTCTATGCTGTAAAATTAATTCTACACATTATTCATTTTCTCTCCTAATCTAGCCTATCGGCAGACATTCTGCATTTGTAAAATTGTTGGCATTCCTAAGGTTACTTTATAAAATTGTATATTTCTCTCTGTCAAGTTATTTTTATTTGCATAGCGCATTTCACAACACACATAGTTTCAAAGCAGCTTTACAGAAAACCATGCATTAACATACAATGAAACGGTAACATCTATAGAGTCATCATTGTGCAGTTTATTAGTTGGCTGTTGAAGGCTTTTGTTGGCAATTAATTGTTAGTCTATGTATTCCATTTTAAGAGTCTAGTCCATCATTAGACCAAGGGGATGCAGGCAGAGATTAATGAGGTGCTTGACAGTTCAACCAGCTGGTAATTTCGGTGAGGTCTATCCTAAATCCAAGGTTCAGGCAATGGCATATGAAGTGTCCTATGTCTTATGGTTGGAGTTGTCATCAGTTCATCCCCTGAAGTCCATCGTAATAGACTGAAGTGATGCCTGGCTGGCACCGGCTGCATTTAGTCATCATCACTCAGAGATACATAGCAGTGAATCCGGCTGGTTCTGGTGACCTCGGGATAGGAGTCTCGAATTTGAGACAGGGAAATAAATCGAATAATATTAGCGCAGATGCCATTAAATATTTTGCAGAATTATTGATTATGATCAATGTGTCAGGTTCCGGTAGACCTGACTAAAGCAGCCTAATTGTGAGATAAAGAATACATTAGGTATATGTCTGGCTAAATAGATGAGCCCTAATTCTAGACTCAGTGAGTGTGTCTGCATCCCGAATAGTGTTTAGGAGACTATTCCATAGTTTAGGAGCCAAATAGGAAAAGGATCTTCCTCCTTTTGTGGATTTTGATAGTCTAAGAAATATTAACAGGCTAGAATTTAGCTAGAATCAAATGCCAACATAATTCACTAGCCTATTCAAGAGAATTTTGTGATATCAAGTGTTGAAGGCCGCACTAAGATCTTAAACTACTAGACAAGAAATGCAGCTGCAATCATATGATAGGAGTGAGTCATTTGTAACTCTGATAAGTGAAGTCTCAGTAATGTGGTGAAGCCTAAATCCTGACTGAAATTGTTCATATATACTATTTCTCTGTAGAAATGGACATAGTTGGGAGGACACTACCTTTTCTAGTATTTTGTACATAAACGGGAGATTTGAAATCAGTATATGATTAGCCAGTTCTCCAGGATCAAGTTGTGGGTTCTTATTAAGTGGTTTGATAACTGCCATTTAAAATTTTCTTAGGACATGTCCTAAGGATAGCGAGGAGTTAATAATATTAAAAAAGAGGTTCTGAGATTACAGGGTCTCTTTTAAGAGCTTAGTTGGCATTGAATCTAAAATAAATGTTGTGGCTTTTGATGTTTCGATAAGTTTTGTTAGCTCTTCAAGAACTATGACAGCAAAGGATTGAAGTTGCACGTGAGTAAAATTATGAGACACTGTTTTCTGAATTACTGTGACAGATGATTGCATAATTCCAATTTTATTTCTGATTATTACAATTTTATCAGTAAAGAAATTCATGAAGTCATTACTATTGTGCTGCGATGGAATATCTGGTTCAGTTGAGGCTTATTCCTAATCAATTTAGACACAGTACAGAAAAAACCTAGGATTGTTGTGGTTATTTTCAAATCAGTTTGCTAAAATTGACCTGGCAGCTTTTAGTGGCTGTCTGTCTCTTGAGAGCATGTGTGTAATCATTGTACCATGGTGCGGGGCTTTTTTCTTTAATTTTCTTTAATTGAAGGGGGGGCGACACTATCAAGAGTGCTAGAGAAGACTGTATTTATATTTTCTGTAATTTCATCAAGTTCTTCTAGACTTTGGAACTTAGTGAGTGTGATAGATCTGGAAGATTATTAGTGAAGCTATCTTTAGTGGTCAAAGGAATAGTTCTACCTGAACGATACCATGGTGTAGATTGAGTAACATTAGCTGATCGAAGCATAAAAGAGACGAGGTAATAATCTGAGGTGTCATCACTCTACGGTGGAATTTCTATAGTATCAACATCAACTCCGTATGACAGATTTAAATCTAGCATATGATTATGGTGATGAGTTGGTCCTGTCACATTTTGTCTCCAAGAGAGTTGAGAATATCGATCAATGCTAATCCCAATGTGTCATTTTTATTACCTACATGTAGGTGAAAGTCACCAACAATTAAAGCTCTATCTACAGTAAATTATATATCTGATAGAAAATTAACAAATTCACCAAGGAAATCAGAATAAGGACCATGTGATCTATATACTGTAGCAAGGGCAAAAGATGATTTTTTTTTTATTAATTTTTTTTATATATATCTGATGTGTCACATTAAGCATTATTATTTAAAAAAACTTAAACTTATCTCCTGTCCTCTGAGTAGCATTAAAACATCACTGTAAATTGTAGCAACACCTCCTCTTCAAACCCTTCAAACAAGACTCATGTTTATAACAATAGCCTGGGGGAGTAGATTCATTTAAACTAATATATTCATCCGGTTTAAGACAGGTTTCAGTCAAAAAGAGCACATACAAATTATGATCTGTAATAATGTAATTTACAATTAGTGTGTTGGTTGAAAGAGATCTAATGTTTAGTAGCCTTATATGATGTTTATCTTAAATGTTTTTGTTTTCTCAAGTTTGACCGTAATCAAATATTTTCTAGATTATTTAGTGGGGGGGTATGTGCTTGGTATTTCGGGAAACAGACACAATCTCTATATGATATCTATGTGATACAGTCTAGTTTATGTGTTGCTGTTTATGTGACCTGTGTGACATCTCAAGGCTAGCATACATTCGGATTAACCAGTCTGTCTGCTTCCTGACCATGGCCCCAGTTAGTCAAATACTATCACTATTAAGAATATGAGCCAAAATACTAGAGAGGAGAACAGCACCTTTCCTGGAGGGATGGAGACTGTCTCTCTTTAGCAGGTCAGCTCTATCCCAAAAACTCTTCAAATTGTCTATAAATCCTATGCTATTCTCCGGACACCACTCAGACATCCAGCCGTTCAGTGACACTTATCTACTATAAACCTAGTCACCATGATGAGCAGGGAGGGGGCCAAAGCATATTACAGTGTCTGACATCATTTTTGCAAGTTCACACACCTCTTTAACATTATCTTTAGTGATCTCCACTGGTGAAGCCAGACATCGCATGAATAAAAATTTTAGAAAATGTACGTTAAGCATTAGCCAGCACTTGTAAATTTGATTTGATATCAGACGCCCGAGCCCGAAATGCATTTAACAATGGTGGCTGGAGTCTCTATTTCCACGTTCCTTAAAATAGAGTCACCAATAATAAGGGCTCTTTCAACAAGATTCTCAGTGGGTGCATCACTGAGTGGAAAGAATCGATTGGAGACCCTAACAGGAAAGTGAGAGTGGTGTTGCTTTGCTGAGAGAGCTGAGACATCATCTAAACGCCCTGCTGCGGGGCTCTATATCGTCTACACGTAGCATACAATGCACAAAGAAATAACATGAGCTGATGCCATGACCTACCGCATTTGTTTGTTGTTGTTGGTTGTTCCTTAGTGGCGAGGGTTTGAGATCGATGTGAATACCTCACGCAATTGTTTGTTGTTATGGTTGTTCTCGATAAACAGTGCTTTGAGATTGATGCAATTATCCGTGTAATGCAGAGGACAAAATGCAAAAAGTTTAATCGTGATAAAATAGAAAGCGGATGCATGCGGAAAAATGCACACAGTTTAATCACAATAAAATAGAAAGCGGGTGTGCGCTGTCACTCTTTCACTTTCTAACAAACACAAGAAACTTTTTAAGTGCTACTGAAACAAAATGAAGAGCTAATAATGTTCATTTGGTGTGTAATTGATGCTTTATCTGTATATTTTGTATTTTTTGTGCTGCTGCAAAGAGAAAGTGATGGGTAATGTAGTTTTGTCACACAAGCCTATCGGCTCAAGCCTCAGCTCAGGACTCACTTTAGCACTATTCTTCATTTTGCAGTACGCAAAATGTATATAAACTAAAATGTATAGTCAGTGTTCACATTTCCAACCTTTTACGATTTATATAAATTAGTTTAGTAACCTGGACTTACGACTTGTGACTATGTGGTAGGCTATTAACAGTACTGAGCACCTCTAATGTATGACTGACATGAATATGTGCATGCTCAAGTGGCGCTTACATTTAAAAAAATGCAGCTTATGACTTACATTTTTAAGCAAAGACCACATTTCTAACATTAAAATTAAACTAAGCATTTCACTGGCTTTTAATTTTTCAATTAGTAACATTTAAGAGATTAAAGTGTTAGCCTCAGTGACCGTTACCTTTCATTGTATGAAAAATAGATGCAATATAAAGTGAATGCCGACCTAGGCTAACATTCTCCCTAAAACCTCCTTTAGTGTTCCACGGAAGTCAGTCAGACATAATTGTTTGGAACAAAATGAGGGTGAATAAATTATAAATTAATTTCCATTTTTGGGTAAACTATCTCTTTAAACAATAAAAAGATGTCCTCACCTGTGTTCCCAGAAGACCCTGTGTGTTTTTGATCCCTGAAGTGTCCTGCAGATTCCCCTGTTTTAGATGGACTGGACACTTGTTTATGGAACAGTCCATTTCCGCCAATGGTTTCACCCATGCCACCATGTCTGATGAGCATGTGGATGACCATCTGTTGCTGTGTGCGGAAACCCTTCCCGCACTCCAAGCACTCTGAGGTTTTTTGGGAATTCTTCCGGCTGGGCCGAGGAATAGGGCGATACTCAGTATCACACAGATTCTCTGGACTTCGTTCACCCGTTGAGGCCGGACTGTTCCTTTCCCCATTGCTGTGGTGTTCAGTGTTGGAGCTATTGATTCCAGAAACTCTACGTTTCTTGGTTGGGATACTCGAAGAGGACTCTAGCTGTTTCTTTCGCCTGTCCTGTCTTATCAGGACATACTCACCCTTTTCCCTGTCATATGCCACATCTGCATCCGCTAACCTCTCCTCCCAGCCCAGGCTTTTCTCTGATACCTCCACCACTTTGCCTCTGGTGGCTAGCTGCCAAGCTTGGTAGCTACTTACTGGATCCAACTCTGGAATTCTTTTGCCTAGAATACCCTCAATAGGGTTCTGCTCTTTTCCTGCTGGTTTCAAATTTAGACACCCCAAGAAGCTTGTCTTGGAGACTGACGAAAAGTCCTTTTCAATGTACATTGCATTGTTAGGAGCCTGTTCAACATTTCTGTGGACCTGCTCATGCAATAGCAGGCTCTTGCGGTCATGAAAGAAGTTACCACAATTGGCACAGAGTTCATACAGACACACTTCGCTCACCAAGTTTGACTCCTCCTGTGCTACCTCATTGACCATAGCAGGATGGAAAGTGTCACTCTTTGGTTTTAACTTGGTGTTGTGGGTCTTCATATGGCTACGAAGGAACCAGGGCTCACGAAAACGCCGTCCGCAGATCCGGCACCCATGATCTTGGCTGTTCTGATGCTTCTTTATGTGTGCTTTCAGAAAACAAGCTTGAGCAAACACCTGGTCACATTGTTCACATGGAAACTCCCCTTTACATAGTCCACTCTCAGACTCCTCGCTGGTAGGGGCTTCTTTGGTGATGGAGTCTTCTTCGATGGGGTGTACAATCTCAATGTGTGCTCGCAGTCGGTCCTCATGCAAGGCCTCGTAAGGGCACAGTTCACATCGGAAGACCTTGTGAAACTCCTGCATATGCTCTTCGAGATCTGCTTGGCTGGGCAGTCTCTTCCTGCACAGAGAGCATTGCATTGGATTTTTGCCATTCTCGCAAGATGTCCTTTCCTTCTTCACACTTTTCTTCCTAGTTTTAGACTCATCTTCACTGCTGACTACCTTGTTACAGGCCGAGGTGCTCTCAGTTGGGCTTGAACAACCACCTTGATCTTCCGGTACCCCTCCTTCCTTCTCCCCTTCCTCGTCCACGTCTTCTTCCTCACCGCCAGCATTCTGGCTAAGACCGTCAAGTTTGTGGCTGCGAATGTGCACCTTCAAGCTACCCTTCTGTGCCGAGCGGTGCTCACAGTGGGGGCACTTGTACGGTTTCTCCCCTGTGTGCTTTCTCATGTGCTGGGACAAGGAGCTGAGGAATGGAAAGCTTCTTCCACATAGTTCACAAGTGTGACCCTGGCTCTTTTTGTCTTCTGGATTGTCCTGGCCACCCTTTGAGAAGGTCTCTTCCTCTGTGACTTCATGCCGTTCCAACTCCATCTCAAGGCTTGAATATTTCACAATGCTGCTATCTGTTGTCCAATTGATTAAATCCTATTAAATCCGTTTCGCCTGTAGTCATTTGGTCTGATTAAAAGTTATCTTTGTCAAACATGTCATTGTTGGTAGTTCTATGTTAACGATGTTGCTTTTGTCTGGAATCTGTCTGAAGTTTTTTCTCTTATGAATCATCTTACCAGCCAAGAGTACAATTCATTCTGACACCTGAGGGGAAATGGAGACAAAATAGAGCCAAACTTAAGAACATGAATGGAGTAAGTAAAGGTTCTTAATCCAATAGTTTATGGCAAGTGGTTTTTATTAAACGCAAGACAAAATTAACAACAATAACCATGTTCTTATGATTCATACTAAACAATAGACATACTGTAGTTATGAAATGCCCATAAATGTGAGCATTGGAATTCAAGTGCTGTGTCTAACAGCAGTAGAGATACAGAAATGTTACATGGAAAGAACTATGGCCCAGTGTTTGAGACAACCCCCAGCTAAAAGAGTCCTTTTATATAATGTCATCTGACAGTCTTTTGTTCAGTCAAAACTACTCAGTTAATGCAGGATCCATACTGCATAACTGAATACAGAGGACATAGTACATTAAGTTTAATGCTGAACCATTTACAAGAGAATAAGAGAGAGAGAGAGAGAGAGAGAGAGAGAGAGAGAGAGAGAGAGAGAGAGAAATAGATAGAGAGAGAGAGAGAGAGATGACTGCTGACATCCTCATTTTAGAGTCAGAGGGAATAGCACGTCTTTATGTTAAGTAAGCCTGTTTATGCAATACTTATCCAACAAGCACACTGATTATTTGAACGAGACCCTAAAAACAGAGTAAATACAGAGCTCAGTATTCAAATAACATATTAACTGTTTTATTGTACACACATCCCAGCCTGGAATCAGGACATCCTGCCATTCAATTTTGTTTTCTATCAATTCTAAACATAGCAAACCTTTTTTTGAATACTTCAGAATGGTTATGCTGACTGATGTACTAATGTTTATTGCAATGCCCTACCTGTGATTTTTGTGTTTAAATGATTATCTGATGGTCTTGTTTATGTAATTTCTAGTGCCAGGGTCAAAATATTATGCAGTGGCCCCAAAAAGTAATTGGACACTTTAAATGTTTAATGTTAAATGTATTAATGTCACTACATTAAATACAAAATAGCAAAAACCAAGTGGATGTATATTCAGAGGAAAAATGAAGTCAGATCCCCTCAAGTTCACACAAGTTCCCTTGGAGAGTTACCACAGGTGTAGTTCATCACATTACTGTAACTATGGAATGGACATGTTCCACAAAGTTTGAAAACCAGAAAGTGTCCAAAGATCTGGTGCCAATGTACTGTATATTCCGTATATATACATAACTATGCAGTGTGTGTGAATCTTTGTCTGAAGGACAACAGTACAAATCTCAGTTAGTCCCCTCCGTGTGATTAGTGGCTGTCTGCTTACAGACCTAAATTCATTTTGTGTATGTGTGTGGGTGCATGTGTGTGCTGAGGCGTAAAGAGACTATTCAGTGTCGGGCAAGACAGGGGCCAGTTGGGATGAACCCTCCAGGCCGTTCTCTCTCTCTCTTTCTCTCTCTCTCTCTCTCTCTCTCTCTCTCTCTCTCAACAATCAATAACCCATTATAAACCAACTACATTTCACCACTGGCCCCGCATCCTCCCCACACAAACACACACAAAGTACTCACCTCCACACAGTTCGTCTTTTGCGGCAAGTTAACTTACCGAGCAATAAAATGCCAGGTAGGAAATTTAAAGAAGAGGCATTTAGGAAATTGGAAGTTTTCCTAGAGGCCCAATAATCCATTTCTATCCCATATATCCCTACTGATCTCCTCATCTACTTTTTTTACTTAGATTTTTTTGAGTCAGTATGTTTGATAGTATATACAGTGTAGTATATGCACAATGACAATGGAAAGGATGGGGTGATTAGCTACATAATAATGGAACTGAACATGCTGAGTTGTTCATGAATAGTGATTTGCTGTTTGGCAAACCAATGAGCGGAGCAATAAATGGTCGTAACTATGATACTGGGAGGTTTGAGAGATGTGTAAGAACACACCACACACACACACATACTGTGTATATACACACACACGCCAGCAGTGGGGTTATTATTGAAACATGGCTGTTCTCTGAGGGCTTATCTCAGCTCTGCTGACCTACTTATCCCCAGACAGTTCAGCTCATCTTGTAGCTCCATCAATGCAGGATCAGTGCATTTTTCAAACTGAGTAGTGTGTGTGTGTGTGTGTGTGTGTGTGTGTGTGTGTGTGTGTGTGTGTGTGTGTGTGTGTCTGCACTCAAATTCTATGTCAAATTGTGAATTTTGTCCAAATGCACAGAGACAGTAACCAACCCACTAACAGGCATCACCGCTAACAAGAGAACATACCGAAGATCTCAACTATCTTTTGTTCTCATTTTGATGTGATGGAACATAGATTAATCACTTGTTTTTCCTTAAAACTTTGACCCCAGACAAGGTTGTTTTATTTTTACAGCATTAAACATATGTCCCACAACAAACAAGCATAATTAAATAAAATAAAACATTATTCTTTTCATTATCAGTTCATGTTTTTTAATGCATTAAACTCCTGCGCTCAAACAAACAAGCAAACAAACATAATGAAACAAAACAAAACTCTATAACCAAATGACACTCTTCGTGTTGAGTTTTAGTGCATTAAAGATCTGTCCTAAAACAAACAAGTAAACATAATTTAAAATACCAGTTGACACTCTAACGTCAATTCACGTTTTGTTTTTAACACTACAAACATTAATTCATATTCAGTTTTTAACGCATGAATCACCTGTCCTACAACAAACAAGCAAACTTACATAAATTAAAACAAAACAGTTTTTAAATACCAATTAATACTCTTAACACCCCCCCCCCCAACATTGAAACTCCCAACAGCTCACCCCAAACTACAATCTTATTGAGCTTCTCGCACCAGAGCTGTCACAACAGCTCATGTCTATACCTCCTCTGAACTGCGGGGTGTCCAGCATGGCCATTGTTGGATACAGGGTCCATCCAATTCTGGAGGCCTGACTGAACCATATCTGGATAGCAAGACAAAGGGAAGTCCCTCCCGGTCCCATTTCAGAGTAGGTTTTGCCTGGTACCCTCAACTACTAATTACAGCAGCAATGGAAGGGGGGCCCTGGTGCCTCAGAGTTGTGTTTGTGAGTATGATAGCAGGTGTTGAAGCTAACGTTGTCATGTTAAATTATAGATATTGCTGTGGGAGTAAATACCACAGCTCTGAAACTGAGGAACCAAGAGAAGCCCTGAAGACACAAGTTAGTTTGGACATGGTACCCAAAGTGTCAAGTCCAGCAAAGTTAAAGTCTATGTAATAAGGACTGCACGTACAGATGTGGTCATATGATAAAACCGAATGTAGAATGGGCACAAATGTTCCCATTCAGATTAAATGTAAAGCTTAGTGATACAGCTCACCCAGGGTGAAGGACTCCTTTGTTCTGCAGTGTTTCAGAAATGAAGACACAATGAACACTTCACAGTGGCCTGCTATACTGTTCACATTACATAGGCATAACACAATTTACATCTCAAATCAAAAATACACTTTATCCCTGTCTGGCAGCTATGGTCTCTGAGAGTGGTTATGATGGGGTGTTTATAATTCTAGCCGTTTCCACAGTTGCGGTGAAACAGACACCATTAATTTCCAGTTTCCTGAGGATTCCTTGCGATCTTAACTTCTCTCTGACACATCTGCAACAGTTACCCCTGACTCAACTCTAAGCTGTAAATCCCAATTTACACTTGCATTGAAACACTGTGAAACACTCAGGTGTTTCTACCTTGTTTGACCCTTTAAAATTACTTCTGTTGGAGTACATGATGCTGTCAGATTGATTCAGTCAAATTAAAGATAACAGTTCAGAGTAGAATTTAATAATGTAATTATTTCTGTCATTAGGACCCACTAAAGTCCATATGACTTGTGCACTATATTTCAAGCCTTCTGAAGTAATATGATAGCTTTGTGTGAGGAAAAGATGGAAATGTTTATGTTATTTGACAAAACATTTTTAAAGCATAATGCAGAATATGCATAGCAAAAGATTGCATCGATCCTAATTGGAACTGCACTTCTTATGTGACATACTACTGATGGAGTAATTAAATCATAATTAAATGATTAATGATTAATTAGTAGCCATATGCTTGAAAAAATAATTTGCAAACATTAAGTGAGGAAGAACAGACATCTTTATGAGAGTATTTATAAGCAGGAATTGCTGTTAACACACCATTAACACAAAACAACAACACAACAGCATGAGCGCAAAAACACACACAGAGACAGCCAGATTTTACTGCAAAGAAACCGAAGCACATATATAGGGCCAGTATCTGAGATCCATAGAGCCCTGAGCGAGAGCTCCATTCTTTCTTTCCATGCTCTCTTTTCTCTTGCTGTTGAATGGCTATGGCGAATCAACTGTCTGCTCACTTATTCAACCTGACGGCTAGACCAGCTCAGCACAAACGCCCCATGCTCTGGACACTGCTCCTCTGCTCTGAGCCAATGTGTGTGTTTGTGGAAGAGGAGAGAAAAAAGTGCATGTGTGTATCTGCATGTGACAAATAAAGCTAAAACAGTCCATCAACTGTTCATCACATATAAGCTTTTGTAATAATAATAATAATAATTCTAATAATTATTATTTGTATTATTACAATTATTTAATGTTTATTTATAATAATTAATTAATAAATATAAAATATAATTACAATAATAATACAAAAACAAATTATAATGAACACGCAACAGGCATCTCAAATTTGGGTTCCCCTTCTGAAACTCACTCGACGTTGTGTCGAGTGAGAAAAGGGGTCTTTCTTGAGAGACTCACGTACCTCTGAACTTGAGAAAAGGCCAATGAGAAATTGGCAGACAGAATTTGCATGTCCTGCCGCCGGACATACGGGTATAAAGGGAAGCGGGCGTGCATCTGTCAGTCATATTTTTTCTTCGGAGCCGAGCGTTTGTGCAGCAGGAAGCTTAAGTTCACTACTGTTCCACTCACCTCTGTTGGCAGAGCACTACTGTTGGATCTACGGCACGTTACGAGCGGCTTTCTCCTTCTCTGCACGCTGTGCAGTCCATGCCCCTGGGTGCTTCGACAGCGCTTCTGTCTAAAAGAGTGCTTAATTCTAAAAGAGTATTTTCCCCTCTAAAAAAATGGGGTGATTAGCTACATAATAATGGAACTGAACATGCTGAGCTGTTCATGAATAGTGATTTGCTGTTTGGCAAACCAATGAGCTGAGCAATAAATGGTCGTAACTATGATACTAGGAGGTTTGGGAGATGTGTAAGAACACACCACACACACACTCATACTGTGTATACTCACACATGCCAGCAGTGGGGTTATTATTGAAACATGGCTGTTCAACATTATTGACCATCCGACTCTGCTAAGCGACTCAATTCGCCAGGCTCCCTGCTCGTTTCAGCGGTATTAGCTCCACCTCGATGCGCAGCGAAAACGCCAGTGCCTTACGGGAAGAGATTACAACTACTCAAGTTGCTATTCAAGGATGCGATAGAGCCCAACCCATCCAGCCGAGATGAAGAAGGGTTTCTACAGCACTTACTTCATCGTACCCAAAAAAGGCAGTGGGTTGCGACCAATCTTGGACTTGCAAGTTCTCAACCAGAATTTACACAAACTCCCGTTCAAAATGCTCACGCAGAAACAGATTTGAACCTGTTTTCCGATTGGTTCGCGGCGGTAGACCCTTCGCTTCTTCACGAAGGTCGTAGAGGCAGCCCTTGCCCAGCTACGGGAAGTGGGCATCTGCATACTCAACTACCTCGACAACTGGCTCATTCTAGCTCACTCTCGAGAGTTACTTTGCGTCCACAGGGACCAGGTGCTCAGGCACCTCAGCTGTCTAGTGCATCAGGTCAGCTGGGAAAAGAGCAAGCTCGCCCCGGTTCAGAGCATCTCTTTTCTCGGCACCTTGCTTGTTCCCTCCTCAGGGGTGCTGGGGACCCAATAACTGTGTATGACACTTTGTTAGGGCATTGGGAGTGATCGATACAGCTGCTTCTAGCACACAGTAGCTTGCTTGCACCTGTGTCAGCAGTTCACGTAACACAGTTTGTGCATGATGTTTTTAAATGGGAACCCTTGTGTCACTGCATTCAACACAACATCGAGTGAGTGACAGAAGGGGAACATCATGGTTACTCTTGTAACCTCCGTTCCCTGATGGAGGGAACAAGACTTTGTGTCTCCCTTGCCACGACACTAGACCTACCACTGTAAACGGCCGAACCTTACTCTTGGCTCCTCAGTGCAAAAACCTGACTGACAAACGCACGCCCGCTTCCCTTTATACCCGTATGTCCGTGGGCGGGACATGCAAATTCTGTCTGCCAATTTCTCATTGGCCTTTTCTCAAGTTCAGATGTATGCGAGGCTCTCAAGAAAGACGCCTTCTGTCACTACATTCGACACAACCTCTCGTTCTCTCCAAAAGGGAACGGAGGTTACAACAGTAACCATGACGTTTGTTTCACACAAAAACCTCCAAAAAAAGTGTGCTATCAGAAGACTTGTAAAATGATGCATAAATCACAAGTTATTTTATGAGACTTTTGGATCCTTTATTAAGCTTTAAATAGAGGAACTATCCACTGCAATTGTATTGAAAAGACAGACAGACAGACTGATATTCATTAAACATATTTTGTGTTCCGCAACAGAAAGAAAGTCATACCGATTAATTTTTTAATTGGGTGAAGTATTCCTTTACAATGAAAGTTAAAGTTTTAAGCTATTAGTTACACACACACACACACACACACACACACACACACACACACACACACACACACACACACATGTTGTGTTTCCATGTTTTATGGGGACGTTCCATAGACATAATGGTTTTTATACTGTACAAACTTTATATTCTATCCCCTAAACCTAACCCTACCCCTAAACCTAACCCTCACAGAAAACTTTCTGCACTTTTACATTTTCAAAAAACATCATTTAGTATGATTTATAAGCTGTTTTCCTCATGGGGACCGACAAAATGTCCCCACAAGGTCAAAAATTTCGGGTTTTACTATCCTTATGGGGACATTTGGTCCCCACAAAGTGATAAATACACGCTCACACATACACACACACACACACACACACACACACAAAAACACTAATTAATTAATCCTAGAGTAATTGTTATGACAGCCCTAATATTTTTTGTTTAAAATCACAATTTCTGTTTTATACACTGCCCCTGATTGGGTGATGATTACCATACAGCACGAGTAAAATTAAAAACATTTTATGTGTGTGGTTGTTGCATCAGTGCCAAACAAACATGCTGCATGTCTGTGTGTGTTTGTTCAATCCTTAAATACCACAAGATACCTGGCATTTCAAGAGGTCTTTGAAACCAACACAATCAGCACAGTTCAGGCCTGCACTGGCACAACAGCAATGCTGATGTCAATCTTACACCCCGGAAAAGAACAACACTGCAATACAATGTGCATGTGTGTGTTATTGACGGCCAATGCTCATCTGCTAATAAGATTACAATGCTGCAGTGACTTCCTCACAAAACAGTACTGTTTCAAGCTCAGGCTAAATAAATGCTCATTAATTATAATAATGGAATTATAATAGCCAGAGACTGGTTCAAAATCGGTGTTATCAGACCACTGTTTCTCCAATAGAGATAAAAGGAGCTCTCCCAGACCTCCCTGCGCTGTCACTACAGAATGCCACTCCCTAAAGCCATAAAGCGGTTACACAAGCACTAAGCAAGGATTATTTCCCAGCCTGTGTGCACATTATGTCTGACCAAAGATTGCATATCTGGACATCTTGAGAGACGATATCAGTGAAAATAATTTAGGTTCCTGATTGAAAAATGACTCTGAAACAGATATAGCCACCTTAGTCTTGTAATTGCATTGTGTACCTTAGAACAAACCTTTTGATATTCTTAATTAGTATCTTTGTTTTGTTCAAAAAATCTAAACATTCTTAAAACTATAGATAAATTAATATGAGAAGCCTGCATATTAAGGTATTAAAGGGATTGTTCACAGAAAAAAAAATGCTGTCATCATTTACTCTCATGATGTTCTGCATGAATTTTCTTCAGTTGAACACAAAAGGAGATGTTTTATGCCGGCAGAAGACGTATATGATGCATAATATGACGCATAAAAAGAACTGAACTGGAATAAAGCAAAAATCAAATAAGGCAACAAAACACGATCCTACTGGAAAAACTACAATTCCTATTTTTCAGCTTATTGTTTTTCACATTTCCAGCTTGTACAGTAGGATCTTATTTGGCACTTATTGTTTCTAAGAGGTTTGGTCCCATTAAGACCAAGTCCACATTTTGCTACATTATTAAAAAAATATATTTTGGAAAATTGTGAATTAAATGTTGGCTCAATAAAAGACATGCAAATAATTGCCCCAAAACAGAAACAGGTAATGTGGTGGCAGCAGCTTAACGTTTTCCAATAAAATGAAAAATATATATTCTCTGTAAATATTTAAATGTGTTCAGTTAATATGTCAAGTCGAACTGAAAAATCAGTTTCGGCCGAGCAAATCACAAAATGCGTAAAACGGACTACGCCTGAGAAAACACCATTTGAACGTTGGAAATGGTGCGTGCGGTCAGTGGAGACCAGTGCAGGGTGGAGAGCGCAAGTTGAGCCGAAGTCCAAAGACACAAACGAACATCGGTCCTAAGAGAAAAGAAAGACCGCCATCCTGATTTTCATAAAATGAGCAGTAAGTATCGAGTATGTTACGTTTAGCAGGAGGAGGCAGACAAGGAGTGAGGATCTAAACGCGGGTTCTTTATTGATCAAAGTGAAAACAAAGAAATCTGGAACAAAGGAAACGTTCACGGTGGGAAAATGAAACCAAAACATGAAAAAATCAAGGGTACACGAACTGGGTAGACACGGCAAACCATAAACTTCCAACATCCACAAACAACAATCGACTAGTAATGGAGGAACAGCAGGGTTTAAATACACAGACACGATAATGACAAAATGACATGCAGGTGAGAACAATAACAAAGTGCTGGCAGTGATGAGGGCCGGGAATCATGGGAATTGAAGTTTGTGACGGTGACACGAGAAACACGGGGCAGACAACCAGGAATCGTAACAGAGAACCTTGTTTGAGCTTACTGCAGTTTTGTGTGTTTGTGTGTATTTAAATGCAAATGAGCTGGTGCTCCCCGCTCAGTATCCAGAATAGGTTTTGACATCTCTGCCTCGGATAACTATGCATTATAAGCAATATGACTGACAGCAAAAATACTGGTGTTCAGCCCTATATGTTTGAACTGATGAGCGAGCGACTCCATCAGAAGTAACATCTTTGAGAATGAACCAGGAAGTTTCCGAATGGTTATTTGATAAATGAATTTATTTGTTGTAGAGTTTTTCAGCAGTTTTGCAACGATGGATAAGCAACACACACAGACAAATACTGTTGCAACGTTCGATATGCGCTATAACGAAACAACACACAAACAAACATGTCCTTCGGCACTGTCCGTCAACAGTTGTACAAGGTCACTTTGTACAGAATCTGCGAATGGCTTGTTCTAAGACAGTGCTTATGATTAATGGGGATTAAAAAAGGACTGGGTGGATTTTTATCAATATAGGGTGGTTGTGTACACACGCTGCCAACACACATTTATGTTCAAACACCATGTAAAAGTGAATTTTGCATAATAGGTGCCCTTTAAGGTAGGTTAGGCAGACCAGAGAAATCCTCTGACGAAAATGTCTGCAGACCCACTGAGTTTTCGTGTGGTTCGCTATCCACATTTCAACCTCTCAGTAGTTTCATGGTAGCATTTTCATCTCTAAATTAATCCCATTTTCTTCTTCCAGGAGCCTGTGATTAAACATTTTAATTCAATATTAAAATTGACCCTGCAATAGACATTTCTGTCATAGTTTCTTCAGTTTGATGTGTCATTTGTGGTCCAGTTTAAACAGTCGAGGCTTCTTTTTTTTAGGAAAATGGAAGCACTTTGAGTTTCATTGAGTATTTGAGCATTGTTTTTATTCTCATTCCACATCTGTGAGAAATTCTGTTATGTTTGCGGAAAATAAGCAAACCAAATTCAATCATATTTGACATGGAGCTCATGTGGAGTGGGTCAGTCAGAGCCGCTTTTAGACCGCTTCTATAGGGATGGAGTCGAGAGGATAGATTTTTTTTTAACGTTTGTTAATGTTAATGTAAACTGAAATTAATTATTCATTATATAGACTCAGTATTAACACTGCTTTACTGAGGCATGGGAGAACCACACAAGCAGCGCAATACTTGAAGTGGTGAACATCTACATCAACATCTTTCTCCAATGTGGTCAATGTAGATGTTGGAATAGCAGGCAGTAAAGGACAATTTGTGAGACTTTACCAATGCATTCATTATCTTCTTTGGATACAGAATAACAAGAACTTAAAATATATGTACAATATATTCTTTTTTTTTTGCAGTTCATTTTTGTCACAGTTATTTCAGTTTCATGATTATGCTGCAATTTCTTTGGTAAGATGCACTGCCAGCAATTCAGCAAATATTTGTCCAATGTGTTTTGAGATGTTTATAATGTTTAAAATGTTTGAAAATGTAATCTACCTCTCATAAGCTGCTTGTATGAGCCATCTTGAATAAATACAACATAATTGCAATAACAGTACAAATGATTTCTTTCAAGTGTTTTTTTTCTCTTTCTATAATCTAAGGTGAATTATTGTCTCCAAACATTATTCTATTGTGCAAGTGATATGTTAACAAAGCATATGTTAAAGAGAGATTTTTTTTTTCATTGGTACAATGAGAAATAAACAAATGTATATAAATAATATACATTTTATGATTAGGTGAACCAAAAAGATATGGCTACTACAGCTCAAAATATGTAATTGGACCAAAACAATATGTTTTGATAAAGTGAAGTTTTTCCATTGGCACAATAGATAATTTCTGATTAAGCCAATGTTAAAAAACTGTTGCGCAATAGAGAATATTTAATTCACAGAACTGTCATTGGGCAAATTGGACAATTTAGAAGCAACAAGTCACTAAAATATTTTGAGTTGGAGAGGTCTAAAAAATGTTACAGTGTAGAAAGCTCTTTTTTTACATTGTGACACTTAAGACAGAGATATGTCAGTAATGCTGGTGTACACAAATACAAACACACACACACACAGAATTACATGCACACTTGCATGCTTTGGCTTGCATCCAAAAACATGCAAACCCACCTGTGGACAACTGTAGAAACACTATTGGTATAGTATTACATTTTGGTCTATACAATTAATATTGAGCCATTTAAGTGGCAAATAACCATATAAATATGTTTGGGATAGAAGGGAAATGTTTCTACAGTTGTCCACAGGTGGGTTTGCATGTTTTTGGATGCAAGCCAAACCATGCAAGTGTGCATGTAATTCTGTGTGTGTGTGTGTGTGTGTGTATTAGCTATAGTTTGGGGACAAATTTGAACTTAGAAGTGAGAAAAATTGCACCGAAACCTCCTTTTAAGGTCATTTTGGGATGTCCTCATTTGGAAAAACAAGCCAAACATAATTAAATAATGATTTTTAAATTTCTAATAATGCAAAAAATTATTCTGGTGGGGTTATGTTTAGGGTGTGCAATAGTTAGCTTTTTATAAAAACAATACATATCACAACTTAGATAGCTGAGCACATCACAGCAGTGATTTGAGATCACCAGCAGTCAGGCTTATGTAATATCTGCCCGAGCCTCTGCAGTACTCCTGATGGCAGTATGACATAACACCTTGCGGACACAGCTTGTCCAAGAAACACACACACACACACACACACACATGTAAACACTCACATAGGCATGCATACAAAGGACTGCCTAATATCCCCTTCTGTGCTTCATGGAATAAATAAAGAATAAAATGAGGGGAATATAAATAATGACAGAATTTTTAAATGAAATCATTGTAGCTCATCTCTGTCTTTTCACTTTAGTCACAATATCAGATACAGTGAGCGCAAGTGGTTTCGGATACGTCGGTGTGGTTGATAATCTGGAGGCATTAACTTGTTCTCTAAAAAAAGCTCTCTGAACAGGGATTAGATTATCATGGTCAGGCCAGCTCAGACTCTCTCTCTCTCCATCTTTTTTGTCTCTCTTGCCCTTCTTTTTGCATACACCTTCACAGATGATGGTAAAAATTAATGAACATAGAACAGGAAGTGGGCAATACTTTGAACTCAAACTTTTCTGAACCAAATTAGTCTTCCATCTATACATCTAGCATATGTTATGGAACAAAACAACCTACAGCATACCTTCTCACTGGGTTCATAGCTGGAGGCTGAGAGATTTCTGATTGGAGGGGCTGCTGTATTCCCCCTGGGGCAGCTTAGGGTTAACTGCCTGATTCTGGGTTGCCAGAACTGCACCAAAAAAGATGCTAACGCTCTTAGATTTGACCCATTTTTGGCAGGCTACTAATAAAAATGCACAGATCACACACTTTGTGTTTTTTTATTGACACTTGTATGCCTATTCTCTACATTATTTATATTGCCCTATGAAGTAAAAGAGGAAGTTTAGCACTTGTAGCACAAGCACCATAGTCGAATGAATATGAATGAGAAATGAGCAAAACTTATCACACACTAAACATAAAGAATCACTCCATTATTGTACTGTGGTCCAGATATCAAAATTATATTGTGTCACCAGGTCCCTGTTGATTCCCAGCCCCAAAAAATAAGCAAAACAACCTTTTCTCCAATCAAAAATGTAAATTTGGTAAATGAGGGTTGGTAAACTATGAAAGAAATTTCATTTGGGGGTGAACTATCCCTTTAAAGTACAATGTTTCTATCAATCCTTGTGTTATATAGACTTTCCTACAACACAGGTTTATTGACCTTGATGGCAGCCAAAGTGTGTCAGTAATGCTGGTGTATGTAATTGGTATAGTATTACATTTTGGTCTATACAATTAATATTGAGCCATTTAAGTGGCAAAGAACCATATAAATATGTTTGGACCACAGCGCATCTCTCCAGTGTCTGTATGCTTTATTGACATTGATGGCAGCCCAAGTGGGACACACTTTTTCTGAACTGTCTGGCCTCTGTAAGTATATCTGCGTCCTTGGCGAGAGACGTGATCACGGTCATTCGGTTAGAGCAAGCAGGGCAGCCAGATGTCTTTCTCGTGGCCTTCAAAGTATTGTCTCTCTAACTGTTTATTTATTCATGTTCTGTTCACACTGCAATGACTCTCACACTGCAAACACTGTTTATAATACCAGAACAATGAGTGGCAAGTGCAAAAAGAATAATACAAAGTTAGATTTTGAATTCTGTTTTTTTTTCAAGAAAATGTGTGGTGCTTGCCCATGCAAAAGTCACCACCACAATGCTAGTGTGTTCTGCGTGGTTGCTAGGTGGTTGCTAAATGACCCAAGTCAAAAGAGCCCTTGTTATTCAGACCCCTTAATATGGCTGTACGCAAGTCTACGTGACTGATCATCCATCAAGTGAAAATCATAAGTCTAACTGCTTAGAGAAGTAATAGCACACCTTTCCTCAACAAGCCACAAGATTTAAAGGAAAAGTTCACCCAAAAATGAAAAATTCTCTCATCATTTACTCACCCTCATGCCGTGCCAGATGTGTGACTTTGTTCATCTGCTGAACACAAACAACATTTTTTGAATAATTTCTCAGCTCTGTAGGTAAATGGTGCCAGATTTTTCAAGTGCTAAAATCCACATAAGGCCAAGTATGAAAGTACTCCAGATGACTCAAGTGGTTAAATCAATGTCTTCAGAAGTGATATGATTGGTGTGGGTGAGAAACAGATTAATATTCAAGTATTTTTTTTTACAATAAACTCTCCTCCCTGCTCAGCCATTCTACACTTCAGTTTCACTTTCACATTCTTCTTCTTCTGTTTCACAGTCTAAATGCATATTTCCCCCTACTGGGCAGAGATGAGAGTTTATGATAAAAATGACTTAATTATTGTCACCCAAACATCATATCTTGTCTGAACACATGGATTTAACTACAGTCATATGGATTACTTTTATGTTCCCTTTATGAAGATTTTGGAGCATTCAAATTTTGGCACCCATTCACTTGCATTGCAAGGACCTACAGAGCTGAAATATTCTTTAAAAAATCTTAATTGTGTTCTGCAGAAGAAAGAAAGTCATACACATTTGGGATGCCAGGAGGGTGAATAAATCATGAGAGAATTTTATTTTTGAGTTATCTATCCCTTTAAATTATCCCTTCATGTTTAAGGAACAGGTTGCCCATCAAAGTTTAGAGATAAGTTTTTTTTTATTTTTTTTTATTTAACCTTTATTTATCGAGGTAGATAAGGTATTGTTGAAATCCCTTAACCTAAGTATGAGCAATAATAACGATGCTAGCCTTAGCAAGAAGAATAACTTGGTCAGATTTTGGAAAATGTTTCATTGTTAAGGATTGCATTTCTCCTAAAAAGTGCATTAAGCTAAATTGAATTATTGTAATATTGTCAAGAATGTGAATCTAGGCTTTAGGGTCATCGCCACAGTCTTTGCTGAGTGTATGAGCTCAGGTTTCTTAAAACGGCGGGTTTCTCTCACTCTGGTTAGTTCAGAGAAGGACAGGTAATCAAACACCCTGAAAGCTATCTCTCTCTCTCTCTCTCTCTCTCTCTCTATGGAAAGATCTGTGTCTTTCTAATAAAACTCCTCCATCACTCCCATCTCCCATCTGGTATATATGTATTGTGTGTGTGGGTAATAGTGGGTGGGAGCATCCATGTAAAAAGGGGAATAAGAATATCTGTGTGTGTATGTGTGTTGTCATTTCAACAGGAAGCCTTTGCTCTGATGAGAGGTCTTACTTCCTGTTTATAAAGCAACCACTGGAGTGCAACAATAGCTGGAATCGTGATGGACAGAGAGGATGCCCCACGACACCCTCCATAGGAAAGCTTTGGTTTGTCACTCTTGCTGTCAACAATTAAACAAACTCAACATACTCTGTGCGAAATCAGAGACGTGTCAACATATTCAATGTTGTTAATCAGATATAAAAAAACAATTCAGTAGCATCTTCTCTTGTCTAGGGTTAACAAACTATGCCCAAAACAGTAACTTTTTTGTTGTTGTTGTTAACTGATTTTCTTGGCATATATTAAGCTTATTAAACATATTAAAGTTACTATTTGGGTGACTCTCATGAACAAATGTATTAGTCACAACTGAACTTAAAAAGTCCTATTTTTAGAACCATTAATATTTTGCCATTATAACAATATTTAAATATAAAAAAATCTATAAATATTAAGCAAATTAATGATGATATATATATATATATATATATATATATATATACTGTATATATATATACATACATACATATATACATTAGAGTAGTCTACTGAAAACTTACAAAAACGTAATGTGTTTCTCATGAAAATAATATTACAATGCAAAATATTTTAATGGAAGGAATATTCCAGGTTCAATACATGTTAACACAAAAATGCATTTCGACCTGACCCTACTTTTCTTTAAAAAAAAATAATAATAATTGTGGTTTCAGTGAAGCAATGGAAGTGAATTTGGTCAATTTTTCTAGGTTTTAAAGGCAGAAATATGAAACATATAATTTTATAAAAGCAATTACATGAATTCTTCTGTTAAAACTAATGTATTATTTGATCTGTAAAGCTGTTTATATCATCATTCTAACAGTCATTTTAGGGTTTTAGGGTTTGTTGACATTACATACAAAAAAATTGGCCCCCTTTCACTTCCTGTCACAGTTTGTCTCCACTGTGTTCAAAGACACTTATTTTGAAGTTTTCTCCTGCACTACATTTCCCAGAATCCACTGCCCTAATCACTTCCTCGTTATCCCCACCTGTATGCCATTCCCTCATTAAGTTCCCAGTATATATATACCTTCTAGTTTTGATCATTAGTTGTCAGTCCTTGAATTGGAATAGTAATGTTTGATGTTAAGATTATGGTTTGTGTCCACTCCAATGTTTATTCCACTCCAGTTTGTGTACTTAAAAGTCTCAAAGATTCTACTCCTGCGTCTCCTCTCTTCCACTCATTGGGCACCAAATGTTACAATTCCATTGTGGTTCACTGTAACCCAGATTTTTGCTTTTTTTAAAGAAAAGGGGGGGGGCAAGTCAAATTTGCGATAATCATTTTAAAAAATGTGCAAATTTGTGGCAATCAATATTATACTTGATTGAGCTTAACTTCTATTGAACCTGTAATATTACTTAAAGTGGGTTTCCTGTATGCAAAATATAGTTTCTTTACTTTTTGCTTTGCATTGTGTCAAATATGACCAGGACATGTCGTGACAATATTTGTGTGAATCATGCCATTTATTACATATTAAGTTTTGCTATTTTAAATCAACTAAATACTAAACTGCATCTTAAGTTTGACAATAGCCTCTCACATTCCTCTAAAAACTGGTATTTTTGCTCATGGCTGATCAAAATGTTGGTGTCAAGCAATCCAGTCTCCGAGGGATATGTCATGTCATACACTCAGGGATTTGAGGTCAGTCCAGCTGGACGTCTGGTGCCAAAATGAGGTGGATTACACCCTTTAATCCCAGTCACCCCATGGAAGTGAACTAAAGTTGTCGGTGTTCTTCTCCAGACCTCATACAGCTCATCTTCATGAAACTCTTTAAACAGGCTTGGTTATATAGAAATGATATTATCACTTAAGATTGTGGGGAAAACAGATGTACAGTAAAAGACTCAGGAACAGTCTGCTGAGATGAATTATATGTTTACACAGTATTATGTGATGAGTGTTAAGACAGCTTGCCAGGCAATTACATGTACTGAATACCACTTCCTTGGAATTCCTTAGAATTTACAAAAATAAGCTTTTTCCGTTAAAATTGGCGTTATGAATTTGTTTATTCAAGCAATATGGCTGCCTAGAGAGCTGTGTGTTTTTATTCCACTTTTTGTTGCACAATAACTTCAAGTATAATACTTTATAGTAGCTCTACTGCCCAGAAAGTTTTGCTTATAAAAAAAGAGTTGTGTCAGAACAAATGTAGGCCTATGTACTGTACTTGCAGAATGTATACAAGACACAAACTCCAAAACAGACTTCCACAACAGGTGTAAATGAACAGAAATGATGCCTGTGTCTTTAAAAGCGTATTGGAGATGAGAGATTTGGCACTGAATGTTAACATTATTTTTCTCAATAAGTGAAATCCCTAGAGCTCAGGCTATTAATAAATGCAGAGCTCTTTCTCAGAGGAACAGCTGTTGGAAAAGCTGAAGTTTATTCATATTCTAAATCCATAGTTTTCTTGGTTTTCTTTTTCATATTACGGAACGCATTCAGCTTGGTGGGCACTGACTGTGTCTGACCCAGAATTCCCCTTCGCATTTACACAATCACAACCCTTTAAATAAAAATAAAAATACATAACACTTTTAAAGCACTCGTCCTGCCAAAGTGGCATCTAATATTTAGCTGCATTACATTATTTTGCTCTTTGCCAAAGAGGGCACAAATGAAGAAATTAGCTGTTGTGTTTTTCAACATGTTGTTGTACAGACAAACCAGAACCTGAATAATTTACAGCAGTAAGGCCTTGACATCCACAGGATCCAATTAGTTGAAATCCACATGCAATCAGTCCACAGGAAAAAGGCACAACAGGGACATCTCCAAAAAAACAAGACATTATTAGCTAGTTTCTAAAATACAGAGCGGTGCACTGCATAAATATGACAGCGAATGGAACAGAATGAATGCATCCAGTACATTGACTGAATACAGAATTCTTGAAATCAGATCAGTGAACAAAGAACGTGATACTTGTATACAAATGCCTCAACCACTCGAACAAGCTTCTGATAAGGCTTTACTGGCTGTGTAACAGCAGTGCTTTAAATAGCAACATCTATTTTTGTTAGGTATACTTTAAGATGTAACAGTATAGGATAATATACTTTACTGCAAAGGGTGACATCCAAAAACACATTTTGGATGTCACCCTTATCTGACAAACCCATTTCAGGACTTTAATCACTCTACTAATCAACTGGTCAAGATTATGATCAAAGAACATATTTCAACACTGGTATCATAAATGGTGCTTCTTTCGCTCAGATTACGCCAAAAATTCAATTTTACCAGTTTTTATAGCAAATGCGCATGCACGGTCTAGAGTTGATAGACATGCGATGTCTGTATCTAAAAGGTTATTAGCTCTATTAGCTGTAAGGTGGGACTTCCTATCTACAGCTGTTGACCGTTGGCTACAGTTGGGTGTTCTAATTTCTCCCATTCCTTTTAATAGAAGTGGCCCGTCTCTGCAAAATAGTCTCTGGTGCAACTTCAAGGTAAAAGTGCTGCATGTGTGCTTTGAGTAAATGTCTTATTCTACTGCTTACACTCTATGTACAATTGGTTTGATTTGGTATTTTTAAATGAGTAAATGAGATTGCTAACATGGACATGACATCTATGGTTGCTTGATTACTGTGTGTACTATTATTTCCTTCTTCCTAATATATTAACAATATTTTCATGTACAAATAACTACAAAAATCTGACGGCTAAACAGAAATCAAAAGATACTGCTACCTACCATTTAAAGTACAATATAATTTTTTTATATTCTGTTTTAAAAAGTTTAAGTTTGTGTGAAATTGAGTAAATATAGTGCTAAATAAGAGCCTTATCTCAACGCAACATGAGATCACATTAAACCCTAATAATGACGTGTGAGAGCAGCACTGCAGCTCACGCCTGATTGAGATTGATGCACTCTAAACAGCTTCAGGTGATGTAGATCGCAAAACTGCCATTCCGCTTAAGCAAAACTTGCATGTCAGAGAGTCTAAAAAGTAAACACCCGGCGTTATATCTATAATGCATCATTTATTAAAGTTAAAATAATAAGGAAGCAGGTCATATAAATAAATGCAAACTCCGAAACTGGCATTTCTCTATGTGGTCAGCGCCACTTCTATGATTTGCGCGAAGAAACCCGATATAAGGGGGAGAGATTGGGACTGCACCTGGCTGATATACAGTACACTCTGGTGCAGGGCGCTCATCCCTCACGTACACTTGCTGCAGTTAGAATATAACGTGATGGCTCGTGACATACTGAATCATAATATAGGCTATTTGTCAAGGTGTGTATCTTATCTTAAAGAAAATCACCAATACGCAGCTATATTAAGAAGAGAGGGGTTTTAGATGGATCAAGGTGAACAAAATGGTGAGAGAGGGTAGTCTTTGCCCATTATACACAGCAACAAAATACATTTTAGATTGGTGGTTATTTGAGTTACCATAGATATTGCCTATTTGAACCACTCTGGCCATTCTCTGTTGTCCTCTCTCATCAACAAGGCATTTTCCAGCAAAACATCTCACTGGATGTTTTGTGTTTTTGGCCCCATTCTGAGTATATTCTAGAGACTGTTGTGTGTGAAAATCCTAGGAGATCAGCAGCTACAGTAGTTACAGAAATGCTCAAACCAGCCCGTCTGGCACCAACAATCATCCATGCGATTATCTAATCAGCCAATCGTTTGGCAGCAGTGCAGTGCATAAAATCTTGCAGAAACAGGTCAGGAGATTCAGTTAATGTTAACATCAACCATCAGAATGGGGGGAAAAATTGTGACCTCTGTCATTTGGACAGTGGCATGATTGTTGGTGCCAGACAGGCTGGGTTTCTGTAACTGCTGATCTCCTGGGATTTTCAAGCACAACAGTCTCTAGAATTTACTCAAAATGGTGCCAAAAACAAAAAACATCCAGTGAGCGGCAGTTCTGTGGACTGAAATGCCTTGTTGATGAGAGAGGTCAACAGAGAATGGCCAGATTGGTTCGAACTGACAAAGTCTACTGTAACTCTGATAACAACTGTTATCACTTATGATGAAAAAGTCTCATTCCATAGAAGTGTGTACACCCCTGCTGTTAATGGTGGCAATGGAGGCTTTTCTTTATTTGACTACCATACGTGACATAAAATAATTGTCATATGACAATATCCTCCTCCTCTACCAAGTTCAAGGAAATCCACTGTTAAAAAGACAAGATTTATTTTAAAAGTTCAATAAATGGATGATGTTTCCAAGGCCAATATGTAATCGAGTTAAATAATTGTGATCTCAATACTGACCAAAATAACAGTTATTATGATTTTTGCCATAATCGAGCAGCCCTACTAATAGCGAGTATCTTTTTTGAGTGCAATACACACAACCCTCCCCCTCTCTTCTGAAAACACTTGAAGACAAATGGCAAAGAAAAAAGAAAAATCTTTCTCAAGAAACTCATCAGTCAATCATTGTTTTGAGGAATGAAGGCTGTACAATACTTGAAATTGCCAAAAAACTGATTTCATACAAAGGTGTACACTACAGTCTTCAAAGACAAAGGACAACTGGCTCTAACAAGCACAGAAAGAGATGTGGAAAGCACAGATGTACAACTAAAAAAGAGGATAAGTACAACAGAGTCTCTAGTTTGAGAGATAGACACCTCACATGTCCTCAGCTGACAGCTTCATTGAATTCTACCCGCTCAACACCAGTTTCATGTACAACAGTAAAGAGAAGACTAAGGGGTGCAGGCCTTATGGGAAGAATTGCAAAGCCACTTTTGAAACAGAAAAACAAAAAGAAAAGGTAAGAGTGGAAACATAGACATTGGACAACAGATATTTGGAAAAGAGTGTTATGGATCTTAACCCCAATGCGCTTTTGTGGGATCAGCTAGACTGTACGGTGCATGAGAAGTGCCCAACAAGACAGACAGCCACATCTATGGCAAGTGCAACAGGAAGTGTGGGGTGAAATGTCACCTGAATATCTGGACAAACTGACAGCTGGAATGCCAAGGTTCTGCAAAGCTGCCATTGCTGAACATGGAGGATTTTCTTTAAGAGAACTCTTTGAATTAGTTTAAAAAAATTCAAATTGTAATAGTAATTTTTCATGTTATTAATGTCCTGACTACATTGTGATCAGTTGAATGCCACATGGTTTAATGGCATTAGAAACCAGATCTAGAGCTGCACACACAGACCTCAACACTTGGTGCACAAAACACAATGACAGTTACAATCAACAGCTAATTTTTTTTATCTTGAACAGGTAATTTTGAGAAGTAAATTAACTTTAGACTTCACAAAACAAGAAGTTACCAAACATTACAACAAAATCAACATTAAAAATTGTGTAAATAAACTTTGGAGAACTAGCTTTGAAAAGTTAAGTAAAATATACTTATTTCATTTACCTGTGAAATTTACTCAAATTAACTAATTATTATGACAAGGTTTTCTACTTTAGGACTGATACATAATGACGCATTGTAAAAATAACAAAAAATCACAAATTATATTTACTTATAAGCCAGAGCATTCATTTTTACATGTTTGAATTAAGTACAAATATAGATTTTACTTAATATCTTCAAGTTCACTCTTAAACTAACTTATTTTCAGTGTTGGGAAACACTGGTATAACATTTAGTATAGTATGGTAGGGCATGGCATAGCATAGTATTGTGTAGTATTAGTCCAGTGAGGTTGGGAAACACTGGGATAATGTTTAGTGTAGTGTAGTCCACTATTTTAGGGTCAGGTCGAGTAAAACGTGTAGTATAGTATAGTATAGTATAGTATAGTATAGTATAGTACAGTATAGTAAGTCCAGCAGGGTTTGCAAAACACTAGTATAACCTTTAGTGTACTGCAATATAGTCGAGAGTCAAGTATAGATCAGAATAGCATTACTAAATTAAAGTATAGTATTAGTCCAGTAGGGTTTGAAAACACTGGAATAATGTTTAGTGTTGTCTTTAGAAGAATTTAGTACAGTATTGTAAAGTATAGCTTAGTATATTTTAAGTATTAAAACAGCACTAAGTTTGGGAAACACTGGTATAACATACAGTGCATTACAGCATAGCATAGAATAGCATAGCAGAGCATAGTATATAGTATAGCATTGTATTGAGTTGTTTATACATTATACACTGCTCTGGAGCTCTGGTAAGTTGTAATCTAAATATTAGTATCCCAATATTAAACACAGACTCTAGTTCCACAAATGCTAATCCTTGGACAACTGAATTTTTATCTTTCCTAAACTTTAAAAACAACTTCACACAATTCATGTAAATTTATACTGAGTAACCTTTTTCCTATAATCAAGAAAGGAACCACATATATTCAGGATATGAAGGTCCAAAGATAACCACTTAGGCCTTTATAAGTTGTTCACAAATCTGATTATGTCTATGTGGTTACGGCCCAGCCTATAACACTCACACAAGACAGCAAACAACAGCGACAAAATTAAAGGTGAGATTAGATAATTTAGATAATTTACCCTAGTTTACAAAGGCGTTACAATGAATATAACCTGAAACACAAGATTATCTGTAAAAATGTTTTTAGAATTCTTTGTAACTTCATCATTCAGGCAGGCTGGTTTTTATAACAAGCTCAAGACAAGAGAAAAATCAGTAATGCCTAAGGGCGGAGGTGCCACAACTGTTTGTGTCGTTTCCAGCCAATGGCAACAATGGATTACTCCTGTGCCTCTCAAATGGAATAATTGTTAGACTTTTGATTTTGAATATCTAAAAGAGGTTTTTTTATGGTATTGTTTTAATTTGGTCTTGTCTGTTTAGCATATTATAGTCAGGTCTTGTCAAGTGTGCCAATGATATGCCCTGAAATGTTGTGGCTGTGGCTAATTGTATATCAGTCTGGTTTAACTAGGGCTGGTATGGTCCTGTCAGTGTATTGTGGTCTGATATTGGATTGTTTAATGTGGTGTGGCTTGGTATGGCCTAATCTGAATCATGCTGTCATATGATCAGGCTTTGCTATATTATATTATTTGCGGAATAGTCTGGTCTTGATCTGGTCCTATATGATTGTTTGTTTGACTATAAAAGTGACCAATTCACAATTCAAGGTATAGTTCACCCAAAAATTACAAGTCTGTCATAATTCACTCATCCTCATTTTGTTCTAAACCCTTTTTGGTGTGAAATGTCTAATTAAAAGGATGAAAGTCATGGCAATGTTAGTTGAAGAGAATTCTGGCTAACTACATGCTGGACGCAATGACAGTGAGGTCATGGTCAAAACAGGGATGTGTGCAGTATACAGTACCAACCTGTTCCTGTTGGAACATTGGACAGGAAGATCCACACACTGCCATAACTTGTTGTGTTCTCTAGTGCCAAAGCTGTGCCCTGCTAAGCTCTCTCTGACTCTGTTCCTCTCTCTCTCTCACTGCTGCCAGTACACCGAAGTGCCAAGCCCACCACTAGACACTGGGTATTATGTACGCCCAACACAGCTGATTCTGAACAAACCCTCTAAAGGTATCTATATGATGGAAAAGCCTATTTGTTTATACTACACAATGTTAGCAATTTACAATGATGAAATCACCAAGCAATTGTTTCCTATTGGTGGATGATTATTAGTCAGCTTTCCCAAAATAAAAGATTAAGCTCTAAATCATGATTTGAATAGATTCTGGTTTAGTCAAGATAGATACCATTCTATTTATCTTATTAAATACAGTATACAACAAAACAACCAATCCTTTACTGAGGCTTTGTCTACATTACATCCGGATACATGTGAAAACAGCATTTTGAAATGCTCTCTGTCCACAATGCCTTTTTAAGTGCTTTCCAAATGTTGCTCGTCCACACTGAAATGTGTGAAAATGCTTAAATCCCCATATTGCGCATGCAAAAAATAGCTGCTGTCTGTACGGTCTGAAATGCAATTGTCCTTGTGCTCTGTCGAGCAAATTTCCCATTGCCTTTGAAGGAATGCAATGTGATGGTTGTACAAATTAACATTTATTTTTAACAATGCTATCAAAGTGAATATCAGGCACAAGCACCGCTATAACATGGGCCACCATCTTGATTGTTTTGGTTGAATGGATCACGACAGCATCACATAACAACAAATGCGGCATCGTTTTCAGATATACTCATTTTCGCGATCCCCAATACAACGCAAAGATGGCATTTTCAAATTGATTCACTTGGGAGAGCGTTTTAAAAAAGCTCAGTTTTCGCTGACAAAAACACCATCTCAGTGTGGAGGCAAGGCCAAAACGTAGAGAAAAAGGTGCGTTTTCAACACAATATTTATTATGAAACATCAGCCATATACTGCCTAATCAAAATCAAACAAACTTAAATAAGTAAATAATTTCTTACTTTCAAATAAGGAAGACATCTGTTCTCTCCTAACCTGGACGTCTTAACTCTGGAAATTTAATTCTTCTTGCGGAGTCTCTCCTCCCCCTCAGCTGCACTTAATCCCAGTGATTAAATCATTTTTCTTCAGCCCTAATTTTGCCTGTTACAGGGCTCTCATGGAGGCTGGGTATGCACTCTATTGATTGGTGGGTTGAGCAGATTACCCTAATAGTGGGATTAACGGCCAAATGTTGACCACGCGTGGCGGAGCTGCTCAAACATGGTGCCAGCTTCCCATCAGATGGCCAGGGGAGCAGTGATGACATACCACTCAATGACAATGTGTGTGTGTGTGTGTGTGTGTGTGTGTGTGTGTGTGTGTGTGTGTGTGTGTGTGTGTATGTGAGCGTGTATTTATCACTTTGTGGGTACCAAATGTCCCCATAAGGATAGTAAAACCCGAATTTTTTGACCTTGTGGGGACATTTTGTCGGTCCCCATGAGGAAAACAGCTTATAAATCATACTAAATTATGTTTTTTGAAAATGTAAAAATGCAGAATGTTTTCTGTGAGGGTTAGGTTTAGGGGTAGGGTTAGGTTTAGGGGATAGAATATAAAGTTTGTACAGTATAAAAACCATTATGTCTATGGAAAGTCCCCATAAAACATGGAAACACAACATGTGTGTGTGTGTGTGTGTGTGTGTGTGTGTGTGTGTGTGTGTGTGTGTGTGTGTGTGTGTGTACAGGTTTGGGTGGTTACGAGGTGTAAAACAGTTAAAGGATGGGCAAGGAGGAGGCGAGAACCGGCTTGTCAACATAAATAATAATTTAATAAGAAACTTAAAACACAACATAAACAAACACACATGCGGACATGCCCGTAATTCTCTCTCTCTCGAACAATCGTCACCGGCCGCCTTTATCCCTCGCGCGCCTCATCAGGCCGATTGGGGACCGGGCGTGCGATATTCCGACCCGGCCCCACCCCCCTCCGCTCCACACGAGGATTTTACATTTTTTTAGGTTACAAACTGTTGATTACAAAGGTATTATGCTATAAATATGATTTATGTGGACATTTCTAGTGTCCCCATAATTCAAATCGCTTAAAAAACATCCTAAATACTCTTTTTTTTTTTTCTTTTTTAATGTTGAAAGTTTTTTGTGAGGGTTTGGTTTAGGGGTAGGGCATAGGATCTATAGTTCATACAGTATAAAAATAATTATGTCTATGGAGTGTCCTCATAAGGATAGCAATATATTGTTTGACAGAAAACGACTAAATCAACCTGATTACATAAGGTACATAAGTAAATTCTAAGGGTTTGATAAGGTAGGAATACCTCCTTAATACAATAATAGCACTATTTTACTTTATACAGAGCAGAGTTAACATTGTCCCGACACTTCAAATCAGAGGTAGATTAAGACCACAGAAGAGAAGATTCAGAAAATGGGTGGATATATCCTTTAGGAATTATTGTACGAATAAGGATAATCTTAAGGAAAATGGATCCTTAAGAACTGAGGTATGTAGCTAAATGTCCTTGAATCTATATTCTATTAGACTGTATGTACTACAATCAAATGTTTATCAAACAGACAGTTATTCAAATTATTCCAAAACAGGTAAAACTGCACTTCAGTTGATGTCATATTCATGACCAAAAGCTATAGACCTCTCTCATACCAATCTATTTCTGTATGTGGGTGTGTATGCTTGACATGAGTAATGAGTGGCATGATGAAGTAATGATTTTTTTAATGGTTTTGTAAACAGCTTTGCGACATAATATACTTAATTCACATAAATGTTTTAATGAACAACATAAAAATTAGTGCATAAACTTTAGAACCTTACACTTGCTATGCTTGTTCTGTTTGAATCCTGAGTACAAATGACACTAATGGTTAAGCAGCCTCAAATTGCTCCCGTATAACATAGGCATTAAAATATTAAAGTTGCAAATGGAAGCTTTTTTTTTGGTGTGTCCAGATGGAGAAACTAGAAGCTTATTCAGGCCATGAAAAAGATTCTAGTAATCTACTGCTGATCCTTCACAATGGCACCCTTGTGCCTTTTGTTTTAGCCTCCTAACTGCCTGTACTCAAAGCCACTGATAATGTTAATAATGGTTACTTCCTTCAGCAATGGGGATCTTTTGCTATTAAGGGTTGCTTAAAGTCATTCCAGAATATCTATAGGACGTGCAGGGTCAAATTCACAAGGTTAACACGAGTTCAAGCTGTAAACTTCAAACAGTACCAATGAGTTGAGTGAAAATGGCCAAAAAAAAAGGATATGTACAATTAGGACCAGATTACTGAGATATATTCTGCAAATCGTGGAATGTTATTTAATCCCCTGTACATAAACGGAATTAAAAACTATCCATATTCTTAGACTACAACAGGAGTTCTGCATGTGACCCAGATATTTGGTGTAAACAGCAAGGTTTCTGTCTAAACTGGCCAAGGAGAATTTGGCCTTCAATGCATCAAACTTCTTTCAATTTTAAAAGCAATTGGTGTGCCTTCCATTCTCAAGAGCTACCTTCCTCTTGAAATCCAAAAATCCCCCATCTTTCAGCATTTAAATGGTTGAACCCAAGCACCCATGCTTTTCTCAAAAGATGAAAAAAAAAATACAAAATAAAGCACTGAACATCTTATCACTTTTCTTTCATATCAAAACAGTCACGCCTGGGATTTCTTATGCTGCTGAGGTCTTTTCACAACTCAAACAAGTAATATAACACCTACACACTCATTCCCAAGTTAACAGAGTTTGTTTGATTTGACCAGTCAAAAGATGTGTAGAGCATGAACCGAAGCCATGTAAAAAAATGTGCTTCATTGAGGCTTTGCAAAGTAACCAGCTACACATGAAAAGGAAGTGTCTTTAGCTAAGGCCCATGCAAATATCTCCCTCCACTACTGCAAGGTGGGTGCTTTGTCTATCAGCACAGAGCACAAGAACTGTTTTGTCAGTTCAGTGTCATCTTTTTTTTTTTTTTTTAACCAATACCTGACATTTGGAATTACCAATAAGTTAGATTACATGGTAAAAAGAATATACCTGATCTACCAAAGCAAATAATTTTTGTTGTTTTGATCTAATTCAGTCAGGCCTATTTAGTCACATTTAAGCAATATACAATTCAGTGGAGTGCCGCAGGTATACACAGCAGTGTTTACATATTGAACAACATCACGATTGTGAGTAATATATTGCTTGTACACAACAATTCATCTAATAACTCAAATTAAATAGCTCACGTTTATCTAAAAAATATTGGCCAATTAGTTTGTACATTTGTTCTCAGGCAGCAAAAATAGTTCCAAAAGAAGCCAAAGCACCAAAAACAACTCTGTTTATTGCACCGCTCTAATATGCTGATATAGAACTAGTGGTGTTTCATTCGTAAATAAATTAGTTTCTGAGTGAATTTTAAGTGGAAAACAATCGCTCTCGTTCACTTCCATTGTGTCAGTAGTAAACAACTCTGTTTTTCCACCAAATTGGCATGCCCAATTCCAAATGCTCTCTAGGTCCTCATGGTGTCATAGTTACTTGCCTCAATCCGGGTGGCAGATGACAAATCACAGTTGCCTACATGTCTGAGACATCAATCCAGGCATCTTATCGCGTGGCTTGTTGAGCGCATTATCGCAGAGACCTACCATGTGACTAGGCTTCACACTACTCTCTACGGCATCCACGCACAACTCACCACGCATCCCACCAAGAGCGAGAACCACATTTTAGTGACCAAGAGGAGGTTAACCCAAAGTGACTCTACCCACCCTACCAACAAGGCCAATTGGTTGCTTAGGAAGCCTGACTGGAGTCAGTCAGCATGCCCTGAATTCGAACTTGTGACTCCAGGTGTGGTTTACTTGCTGAGTTAACCCGGCCCTCATGACCCTGTGTTCCTAACGAATCAGTTTGAATCAATGATTGAATGACTCACTCATTAAAAAAGATACTTATTTGATGCCACCTACTGGCATAAATATGCAACCTTCAGAAATTGTCACTGAACGAATCCGTGAACTGAATCAAAATGAACAATGAATCAAAATCCCCACCACTATTTGGAAAGCTACAAACACAGTGAAGTGGATTGATCCAAGCACTCTTTGAAGGCCGCTCATCCAATCTAATTCACCTGTCGTACCTTATTACTCTTGTGTAATAAATCATGTTTGACTTGAATAAAACCAGTTAGCAAAATTTAGATGTTACCACACAAAGCCCATTTTCAGGTTACCTGACAAAACATTTTTGCAGTGTGTGTGTGTCAGCTAATTATTGCAATAATGCTGCACCTATATAAACCAGAAGACTTACATCATCCTTTCAATAGGCCTAATATGGGCCAGCAAAGCCAATAAGAACACAAAAGAATGAAGTATTCCGCTCAAAGCCATAAACAGACCCCTCATGACAAAGCGGAGGGGTATTAACCAGTGTGCTGACGCCATCCCAGCACTCGCCCCCCTCTCGCGCACCCCCGGAGCTCATTTGCCAGCAAACTCACCTCATAATGCAGCCCAAAGAAAGCAGTACAGTAGCTTGTTGTGTTATTTTCCACGAAACTTCCCTCTTAAGTTATTCCACTTTTAAGTAAACTATTGCTTCACACGAGCAGATGTTTCTTGGCACGATGACAGCTATGATAATGCATTCACATAGCATATCACCCTCATCATCATCATCATCATCATCTTCACGACACCATAACCAGTTTGACAGTTTGTTTCAAAACAAATGAGCTCGATAAATAAGTATACTTCTTTATATGTAAATGCCCATGCAAACTTAATGTAGCCTAAACTTAAAACTGAGAAAATAAAACATAAGTGTGACCACTAATTAAACTATCCAGATACGAATTAGTCTTACATTGCGTATGCAATCTTACCATATGCATTTATTTATGAAGTATCCTTATGAGAAAGATAACTCATGCACATTCTTTAGGAAGCACGAACATCCTCGGTTGCTTTTCAGATGCTTCATTCACATATTAATCCGCCACACCTTATAGTGAAGATCCCAATTCAACAGGGACGTTATCCAAAAAAATCCTTGTAAATCGCGCTCCGTCGTCCTCTACGAAAGGCTTTAAGCCTTGATAATGGTAAGCTAAATGCGAACTGACAAGCATCCGACAAGCTTTCAGGGAGAGGGGAGGAGAGAAAATTGAACAAAACAAAAAAGTAAAGCGGCAATAAAGCCCCGCCCTGGAATTGTAATCACAAAGTAACATCGGGTTTGGATTTAACACCATCTGATGCCATTGATCGCTATTGTTTTGTACTATATATGGTTGCCTATATAAATGTAAAAGATAATAGGCCATTTTTGAAAACTTAAGCAATCATGTCGATAAAATTAAAAATCAATATGCTGATGGGTGATATCCCCATATTGACATGGATCTTGTGCTGCTCTGCATCAAGTACATTATTTAAATAGTCTACACAACAGATGAGTTTCAGTGATCCTTCCTGGGATGTGGATTCATAGCTCAAATGATAACGATTGGGAAAAAAGCATACCTTTATATGTTTATGACTTTAAATAGGCTACATGTATAACGTGGCTGCTGTCAAGTTATAAGGAGGACGACTGAGTAAACAGTGGTGTGCCTGTTATCTGATTCTGCCTTGTTATGCAAATCAAATCTAAATTCCCAAGCTTACTATTCAAGGAAATGCATTTGAACTCAAACTCTTCACAAAGTTAGGTGAAAACCTACAAACTTCACATCGCAATACTACATCCATCCGAGTCTTAGGCCTAATAATAGTGCGTTTAGCAAACATTTCTTGAACGATCACAGATAAAACGGTTCAATGGTTCAAGCTTCAGCACAGGAAAGAAACTTCCTAAAAATAGCGCATGGACAAACAGAATTATGGCTGAGGTTATATGACCAGTGTGAAAGGCGTTATGCTGCTATAATAGAAAAAAGTATTATTCCCTGTGCGACTATATCATTTCAAGTGAGTTGCCAATAGATTATCTCTAATCTTAATCTCATTTTAACTGGTGCGGAAACAATATTATTTAACATCGCGACAGCAAACCAATCACATTCAGCAATCAACCCGTCCTGTTCTTCTTCAAAGTACGCGAACTGTTATTGAGACGAGCGATAAAGCGATTTTAAGATTTAGAAATCGATTCTTTCTTAGTATCAGATTCGTTTGATCATCAAACTTACCTCGATCCCCACAAATGACGTAATGAAGTTGTGGAGGCAACGGCACAAACGCAAGGTGACACTCCGAGATGAAAATAATGACGAACTGAGTGGCATCCGCAGTTTCCAAATGACTTCGGCGTTAAAATCGCGAATAACAACGATCAGGTCGTCTGGGTTTGTAGATTGAGGAAACGATGTGATGACACCGACCGACGTTGATCCAGGTCGAGTTAAATAGATCGACAGCGAAGTGGCCCGTGTGTTTGGTGCGACACCTGGAGCGGCGATGGTTCCTCCCTCTTCCATTGACTATTGTTTGTTCAGCATAAAGTTGGGTGCTGCGGAAACTCTGGAGTTGGGTGGACTTATAATGGCAGAATCGCAATCTTCCACCATACAGTATTCACAACAATAAGATATAGCATCATTATTGTTTCTAAATCGCGTAATGACTAAAAGAAGAGATGAAACATCTATGCATATAATTTATCTTTCATTTGAAAGTGTATTGTTCCAACCAAGATGATATATATATAGGCTATATATACATGTCTACTTGTGTTACACATAGCTAACTGTGCATAAGTTTAGGTATGTAGGAAAATGTTGCATAGTCTTCAAAAATAATGCCATAAATAGTTTTCATTGATCAATTAATGTCATACATAAGTCCAGAAAACATAAAAAAGCTAAATCAATATTTGGCGTTACCACCATTGCCTTTAAAATAGAAACAATTCTCCTAGATACACCTGGACTTTTTCTTGTTTTTTGTCTGGTAGGAATGTTCCAAGCTTCTTGGAGAATTTGCCATAGTTCTTCTATCTATTTAGGCTGTCTAAATTGATTCTGTCTCTTCTTGTAATACCAGACTGACTCAGTATTCAGTGGGAGGCTCTGTGGGGACCATGCCGTCTGTTGCAAGGCTCCATGTTATTGTATTCTATTTGCAAAAATAGAATACAATAAAATAAAATAGAGTCTAATATGTGTATTTCTTATTGACACATTAAAGCTGAAAGAATAAATAACCACCTTAAAACAAATATTTATGTGAAGCATCTTATATGCCTAAGACTTTTACATAGTAGTGTGTGATATATATATATATATATATATATATATATATATATATATATATATATATATATATATATATATATATATATATATATTATCATAAAGGAATTAAACCATGGCAACTTTTATATTTTAACATAATGTTTTATATAATGCAATGTTTACTTTTGGCCCACGCCCTCAAATAAGTGAGATTTTTCCTCTTCATTGGAAAATATTTGGGCACCTCTGTCATTGAATGTCTGCCTTTTATCTTCACCACATTTTCTCTTTAAAAATAATGAGAACAATCAAAAGTCAGTTGTCAAAGTTAATCACCATTGCACAATTTCAATTCTTCATTACATAACTTTTAGGCCTGACATGCTGAAGTTGAAAATGCAGTAGCTGTTTGGCTGGAGCAGTGGTAGGACATGTGAAGAGTGGTCATTAGTGGCTCTCACCAGAGGCTGTGACAGCTGTCGCTTGTGGCTGCCGCTGGGCCCCAGTGCCTCCCCCTCGCCTGCTCACAATGCACCGGGTCTGAAAAGACATGCAACCTGATTCCCTCATCTCCATTTACCCATCTCATATTTAATCCCAGACTCACCCTTTCATTAACCACCAACCACACTACCTCTTGCCTACAGCTTTGAGCATTAATCAACGTATTCGCGCAATTATCGAACGGCACAGCTGCACTGCCAGGAATGCTCATTTTGCTAACTTTGATTTCTTTTTCTCTCCCATTTTCTAAAACATTATGAATTATAGTTTATTTATTGAGTTTAATCATCTTAAGAGAGTACTTGGCAATTAGTGTGGAACAATTAGGTCTGGTTTATGGTATCTGGGACTGCCACCCTTTTAAGGGCTTGTTTTTCAGATGGAGGATCATGAGCAAGAGTACTAAATGGATTTTAGTATTTTTGTTTTTGGTCATGGGGGAAGGGAGTTTCTGAACTCTTTCACCTTACGAGTCCTCTCAGGCACACACAAAACCTCACATGCAGAAGTCTGGACACAGAGGGGAAAAGATGAGTATAAATGATCACATGTGGAATACAATAAAGCTCTGCGGCTCAAATGAAATATTCTGTTTAGAGGAGGGGGGTCCATTGAGTCTGGTTTATGTGTGTGGCAACATTTGTTTCCAAGGGAGTTATTGTGTTGAGTTATTCTCAAGATTCCAACTAAAATTTGAATAAAACTAATTTAGCCTGTTTGCAACTTATTTCATTAATCTAGCGTATTTGTCTTGCGGACACATTTCCGAACATTAGTTTCTTTCCTTGCCTTTTAAAGAGGTGTTTACATTTTTTTTCCATACCATGGATCACAACATGCATTTTTCAACCAAATGTGGCCTCACATCTTCATAGAATCGAAAACTGTTTGAATGCAACAACCTGTTGTTATCCACAGCAGTGTGGATTGGAACAACTTTGACTCTGAGATTTAGTTTGAAAAGAAGTGGGGGAGGATGCATGTGAATATTCTTCCAGCAGGTCAGAGTTCACAAGCTCCATCATGAAGTTTAGAATGCTTTTCCTGTTCACCTCCAGCTGTGCAGATTACAGAGGCCACAAAAGAACATCTTTAATCAAAAATTACCTCACTTGTTTACCATTTTGTATACTTGGGATTAGACATTTCATATTAAAAGCAATCTGTAGTGCATTTTTAATTGATGTGTTCAACAATAGTAAAATCAAGAAGAATTTGCAGATAATCTGGGGTGGAGTTAGTATCAGCAATATCCGTTTCTCTGAACAGACATTGTAGTTTAAGGCTGAATATGATGAAATGGTATGTTTTGAATGCTGCAGGAAAAGGAAGTCTAAAAATAGGTCATGCCGGAACACTGTATATGCATTTCAGTTTCTTCTCGGTAAAGGTTAAACATTTTAAAACCACATGTTTTATACTTAACCCCTCTGCTTTAATCCCTGGTTTTCTGATTTGCAGTGTCAGGCCTGTTGCTTTGACAACAGCCGAATGTAGTGAATATTTCATGAAAGGGGGAGGGGAGGGGTGCACCTCCAAACTTTGACCTGGGGACTAATCTATTCAGACAAAAAGAGGTAGACTGGAGTTGAATCCTGAGACAATTGATGTGCACCATGGTCAGCTCTTTGAGAGTTCTCACATTTAAGTGTTATGTTTACAAATCACTCCTGCTTCTCTTTCAGCTTTAAAGCAGACTTTTGCATTCTTGTTAGTAAATCGTTTTTTCTTAGGCTTAGACTGTCACCAAAACTCCAAAGAGCTAAAGCAATAAAACATTTGAAGCAATTATGTTCCGAAAATTTAATTAAAATATGAATTTCAACAAGAGATTTACAAATGAAGTCATATCTCATCAAAACATACTACTTGCTTGCCATAAGAATTTGCTTTTCATCCGATGTCATTTCCTATGCACTGAATGCACTGCAGACAAACCGTTTTAATGCAAAAGAAAAACATCAAATGTCATTATGGAATCTGTGTTTAAGAATATTATAAATATCACCAAAGGTCTTTACAAATGTAAATCTTTGAGATATGACATTACTTGCCTTTTACATTACTCTTTCCATCCAAAGTAATTTTCTGTGCACTGACAGCAGGGACGGTCCCCCTGGAACAACTTAAGGTTAAGGGCCTTGCACAAGTGCACAGAGCGAGATGGTGATCCCAGTATCTCTCTGGGGCCCCTGCTACTTGCGAAATACGTAGCAGCCTGTGTGGCCCAGATCCTCAACTCTGAAGGCTTGTTCAATCACTGACACTACTTGACAGAACTTACAGATGCTGCAGAAACTCGTCCGTTGCCCATTACTGCGCAAATCGCATTATTTTGCTTCTCATCATCCATCAAAGCATAGGTGCTTTAGTCTGGCAGTGTCTCTTTGTACCTGTAATTAGTTTTGGGACAGGAGATCAAGACTATTATAACAGCATAAAGAGAGAATAAAGAGACTTTGTTTCCTTGTCATGTTTACTCAAAAACTCTGCCTAATAATAATGGCTGATAGTGACTGTATGTTCTGTGGGGTTGTACAGAAAATGCTAGTCTTGCATGTTTATGGACTAGGAGTCCTAAAGGTGTCCTAAAGAACCATTGACAGCTTTGTTCCTTGGTCTTTCCAACAGCTGTAAGGCTACCTGATTTTACTTTTGTTGTAGCTGGTAAAGAAATATATGATAGACTTGAGGTAGCCTATAGGCAGAGGCTTTCAAATACAACATCACCTGCAGGTGACTGACAATGGAGAGCAGCTGTCCAACAGCAGCCTACTGTTCAATGTCTTGATCCATCTGCAAGCTGACAGAAAGAATACGTCCCTCTAGCTATATTGCAAAAACTCAGAATTACAGTACATACTTGGGACCATGTGCACAGCCCTTTTTGACCATTTAAACACTCAAAACCTGTGAGAAATGACAATGTGAGGTTCAGCATTTGATATTTTCTTATTTGGAAACCTATATTTGCATGCATTTGAAATGCATTCTTAATACAAATTGTCCTAATAACCAAAGTCTGATCTCTCAGACATGGACATGCACGGAGGAGGGAGAGCAGTCCAGGATGAATGAGAGAAGAAGGGAGGGGAGAGAGAGAGAGAGAGAGAGAGAGAGAGGGATATGAGGGTTGTGTGCAGATGGTCAGGGCTGGTGTGGAGTCTTGCTTCGGTGGAAATCCCTGAGTGCTTAACCCCTCCTCCACTAGGGAGAGATGTGTCATGACAACAGTTCTCTCCTCTCCCTGCGGCAGATCCTTACCACTATCACCAATCCAGGCCCTAGAGGAGAAGAGCTATGTCAGTCTGCCTTCACAATACTGTTCACATCTGCCTCTGTTCAGGCTGAAGGAGTAGATAGATAGATAGATAGATAGATAGATAGATAGATAGATAGATAGATAGATAGATAGATAGATAGATAGATAGATAGATAGATTGATTGATTGATTGATTGATTGATTGATTGATTGATTGATTGATTGATTGATTGATTAAAAAAAGATGTTAAGTATATTGACCTGAATTTTGAAACAACCCTACGCTTGTCTCTTTCTCTCTAACTCACCGATGTCCTCTATTGGCTCATGACAGCCATGACACCACACCTGCTATACTAATGCAGAGCAATTCGAATTATATGTTCTTGATAAAATAAAATGTTTATAATATTACAGTTTTTCTCCATTGGTTTGGCTCATTTCTTGAAACAGAAATTACATTCTCAAAACATCATGGACAAACCTCCAAACCACTTGGCAACTGTTCACAACAGAATTGAATTTCTCATTAATTTCATCAAATTGGAAATGTCTAAGTACATGTCTCAATGTCTCAGTACACCTTTGTGTAGCTTACACTTAGCACAATTTCCAAGTGAATAGATCTTTTTGATCTAAACTGATTGATTCTCAGTCTAATGGTTGTTCGCTCCAAAACGTGTCAGCGTCATTTCATTGTATAAGTCATCACATGCATAATACCATGAATACCATATATGAATCCCTTGGAACATTTGATACATTTATTACAGCAATTGACAGTCAGGTGAAACTAGAACTTGACTAATGAAGGAGGAGTTTCACACATCTCTGATGACCAAGCACTGGCTGCATATAATTTTCATTGTTTTTTTGTTTGTGCGTTTATATTACAGTATATCATGCTGTATACATTTTCTTTTTACTCTGATGTATGGAAGTTACTTTATGTGTGTGAATGATAATGGTTACAATTTCCTTGGCAGTATGAGTGCAATGTGTGATGTCAAAACTTGGAGGCTACTCACCCTAAAATCCTATTTCTTTTTTCAGTTTTATACACAATTGTATTCTGTTAGTTAGACAAAAAACAGTACAGTAACCATTGTCAATGAAGGACTGGACTAAGACTGAAAGGTGGACATGAGGGGTATTTCAATGGTCCTCTGCCATTGTGACAAAACATCTAAAAGGCATTGTCTACAGACAGACAGACAGACAGACAGACAGACAGACAGACAGACAGACAGACAGACAGACAGACAGACAGATAGATAGATAGATAGATAGATAGATAGATAGATAGATAGATAGATAGATAGATGGATGGATGGATGGATGGATGGATGGATGGATGGATGGATGGATGTTAAGAATATTGACTTGAATTGAAAATTGAAATTGAATTGAAATAACTCAATACGTGTCTTTTTATCTCAGACTCACTAATGCCCTCTACTGGCTGATGACAGTCATGACACCACGCCTGCTATACAACTGCAGAGCAATTAGAATTGTATGCTCTTGTTAAAATAAAATAAAATGTTTATAATGTTAAATTAGGCCGACTTAAGTTTTACGATTTGATACCTAAAAGACAAAAAGTGTTGAATAACAGAATAAAATTAGACAAAAATAAAATTGTATCAAAAATATATATCAATATTATGAACTGTATATATATAAACATATATATGTTTAAATTAGTAGGCTAAGTGTACATTTGTAAATGTTGCAAACAGGCCTCCACCTACTTTTGTAGTTTTTTCGAAATAAGTTTATTTAGCAAGAAATAAATGTTCAAAATGAAATTAATTCGATTTCTTTATAATAGAATTTAAATGTGATTTTTTTTTTTTAACTGTATGCTTTAATCTAAAGTACAAACACTCCCTTTGACAGTGCACTTCACTGTTACACCAAAGGAGGGCAGTGGTTCTTCACTTTCTGATCAAACACCTGTTGCCTTTTTGTCGCGTTACAGAATACACGGAATAATGGATTTGTGTATGCATCAGTACATGGATATAGATATTCCAAAAAAACAAAAGTCTCTTCAAAGCGCACAGTGAGACAACCTCCTCTTCTTCCGTGCGGAGCATGTAAGTGTTATTATTAACATGGTTCTAGGAGGAAGAAAATGTGTTTGTGCGTGCAACAGATCTTCGGGCACATGATGAGAAGCCCATTAAAAACCCTCCAGGTCTCAAGTACGCGTTTGAAGTCATGAAATATATAATGCGAGGGTAATCTAGTGTTGCGTGCAAAGAAAATGGTCACATGTTTAAACCAAAGGCGAATACGGCAAGCCGAATTGACATTTAATCACTTGCTGGATAAAAATATTTGATATGATATCAACAATTCAATTTGGACTTGTTAAAATGCTAATTTTTGATATCAGAAATCACATTTGAACAATATTTTTTATTCTTGACATAAAAAAAAATCACTGGCAGAAATACATTTTTTGATATCATACATAACTGCATTTTCTCAAGCAGAATTTCACAATGATCTGTCATTCACTCCTAATTAAAACACAATAACAGATATTAAATTTGTAGTAGATGAAAACTTATCAGCAAAGCACTAAACAGTAAAATATTGTAAATAAAGTATATATAGGAGGTATTGCCCCAAGTGAAGGAGTTCAAGTACCTCAGAGTCTTGTTCACTAGTGAGGGGACAATGGAGCGGGAGGTTGGCCGGAGAATCGGGACAGCGGGGGCGGTATTGCACTCGCTCAATCGCACCGTTGTCACGAAAAGAGAGCTGAGCCGGAAGGCAAAGCTCTCGATCTACTGGTCAATTTTCGTTCCTACCCTCACCTATGGTCATGAAGGCTGGGTCATGACCGAAAGAACTAGGTCGCGAGTACAAGCGGCCGAAATGTGTTTCCTCAGAGGGGTGTCCGGCTTCTCCCTTAGAGATAGGGTGAGGAGCTCAGTCATCTGTGAGGAGCTCGGAGTAGAGCCGTTGCTCCTTGGCATCGAAAAGAGCCAGTTGAGGTGGTTTGTGCATCTGGTAAGGATGCCCCCAGGGCGCCTCCCTAGGGAGGTGTTTCAGGCACGTCCAGCTGGTAGGACTAGGTGGAGAGATTACATCTCCACACTGGCCTGGGAATGCCTCAGGGTCCAGTCAGAGCTAGTTAAGGTGGCTCAGGATAGGGACATTTTGGGCCCCCTGCTGGAGCTGCTGCCCCCGCGACCCGACTTCAGATAAGCGGTTGAAGATGGATGGATGGATGGATATATATATATATACAGTATCTCACAAAATTGAGTACACCCTCACTTTTTTGTAAATATTTTATTATATCTTTTCGTGTGACAATACTGAAGAAATGACACTTTGCTACAATGTAAAGTAGTGAGTCTACAGCTTGTATAACAGTGTAAATTTGCTGTCACCTCAAAATAACTCAACACACAGCCATTAATGTCTAAACCGCTGGCAACAAAAGTGAGTACACCCCTAAGTGAAAATGTCCAAATTGGGCCCAAAGTGTCAATATTTTGTGTGGCCACCATTATTTTCCAGCACTGCTTTAAACTCATAAGCTCAAGTTCTTTGGTTGACCATGGCGAGGCCTGTTCTGAGTGGAACCTGTCCTGTTAAACCGCTGTACGGTCTTGGCCACCATGCTGCAGCACAGTGTCAGGGTCTTGGCAATCTTCTTATAGCCTAGGCCATCTTTATATAGAGCAACAATTCTTTTTTTTCAGATCCTCAGAGAGTTCTTAGCCATGAGGTGCCATGTTGAACTTCCAGTGACCAGTATGAGGGAGTTTGAGAGCGATGACACCAAATTTAACACACCTGCTCCCCATTCACACCTGAGACCTTGTAACACTAACGAGTCACATGACACTGGGAAGGGAAAATGGCTAATTGGGCCCAATTTGGACATTTTCACTTAGGGGTGTACTCACTTTTGTTGCCAGCGGTTTAGACATCAATGGCAATGTGTTGAGTTATTTTGAGGGGACAGTAAATTTACACTGTTATACAAGCTGTACACTCACTACTTTACATTGTAGCAAAGTGTCATTTCATCAGTGTTGTCACATGAAAAGATTTAATCAAATATTTACAAAAATGTGAGGGGTGTACTCACTTTTGGGAGATACTGTATATATATATACACTCACCTAAAGGATTATTAGGAACACCTGTTCAATTTCTCATTAATGCAATTATCTAATCAACCAATCACATGGCAGTTGCTTCAATGCATTTAGGGGTGTGGTCCTGGTCAAGACAATCTCCTGAACTCCAAACTGAATGTCAGAATGGGAAAGAAAGGTGATTTAAGCAATTTTGAGTGTGGCATGGTTGTTGGTGCCAGACGGGCCGGTCTGAGTATTTCACAATCTGCTCAGTTACTGGGATTTTCACGCACAACCATTTCTAGGGTTTACAAAGAATGGTGTGAAAAGGGAAAAACATCCAGTATGCGGCAGTCCTGTGGGCGAAAGTGCCTTGGTGTTGCTAGAGGTCAGAGGAGAATGGGCCGACTGATTCAAGCTGATAGAAGAGCAACTTTGCCTGAAATAACCACTCGTTACAACCGAGGTATGCAGCAAAGCATTTGTAAAGCCACAACACGCACAACCTTTGACATTGGGAGTGGTGGTGGTGTAGTGGCTAAAGCACAGGGCTGTTAATCAGAAGGTCACAGGTTCTAACCCCACAGCCACCACCATTGTGTCCTTGAACAAGGCACTTAACTCCAGGTTGTTCCGGGGGGATTGTCCCTGTAATAATTGTAAGTCGCTTTGGATAAAAGCGTCTGCCAAATGCATAAATGCAAATGCAAATACCTTGAGGCGGATGGGCTACAACAGCAGAAGACCCCCGGGTACCACTCATCTCCACTACAAATAGGAAAAAGAGGCTATAATTTGCAAGAGCTCACCAAAATTGGACAGTTGAAGACTGGAAAAATGTTGCCTGGTCTGATGAGTCTCGATTTCTGTTGAGACATTCAGATGGTAGAGTCAGAATTTGGTGTATACAGAATGAGAATATGGATCCATCATGCCTTGTTACCACTGTGCAGGCTGGTGGTGGTGGTGTAATGGTGTGGGGGATGTTTTCTTGGCACACTTTAGGCCCCTTAGTGCCAATTGGGCATCGTTTAAATGCCACAGCCTACCTGAGCATTGTTTCTGACCATGTCCATCCCTTTATGGCCACCATGTACCCATCCTCTGATGGCTACTTCCAGCAGGATAATGCACCATGTCACAAAGCTCGAATCATTTCAAATTGGTTTCTTGAACATGACAATGAGTTCACTGTACTAAAATGGCCCCCACAGTCACCAGATCTCAACCCAATAGAGCATCTTTGGGATGTGGTGGAACGGGAGCTTCGTGCCCTGGATGTGCATCCCACAAATCTCCATCAACTGCAAGATGCTATCCTATCAATATGGGCCAACATTTCTAAAGAATGCTTTCAGCACCTTGTTGAATCAATGCCACGTAGAATTAAGGCAGTTCTGAAGGCTAAAGCGGGTCAAACACAGTATTAGTATGGTGTTCCTAATAATCCTTTAGGTGAGTATATATATATATATATATATATATAAATACATGGTTTCTTGTGTGAATGCATATTCCTGACAAATGAATCAGCTTGGCTTTTTCCAGTGTGTCTGCTAACCAACAGCTGTTCCCTATATGTGTACTCTCCCTATATATTCTCCCTTGTGTCTCTTGTTCATCATGAGATTGTTCAGCGTTCACTGTGTAATCTCTACCTCCTGTCACTCCGGTTTTACCTGTTTTGTGGATTATTACCTGTTGGATTTACCTGTCATGTGGATGATCACCTGTTGAATTTACCTGTCGTTTGATTCATTCCTCCATGTAGATTATTCATTTTCTCTCACCATCTGCCAGTGTCATGCTCTCCTCCGCCCTGGTATCCATCAGTCGTCATCATCAGCCTTCCCTCGGACATTCCACTCTGCAGTCTGTGCCGATTACATTCCATCACTGACACTTTCGTCTGTTTATTATCTGTTTGCCATCAATAAAAGACTGTTCACTTACCCCTCTGCATTTGAGTCCTATTCTTCATACACATTCCTGAAAGAAAAGGTTAAGTTTTGATGTCTGTAGATGTATTTCTGTTAAATTTGATATGTCAAGTATCTGGAAATGGGTTTCGGATATCAATAAATTGGAGAGCAATAAAAGATATCTAAAGCCTTATCACATAACAGATCTCAGAAATGAACACTGCCAACAATGAAAAACAAATACTGATATCCAAAATGAGAATTTTTACTAGTTGCAATTTAAATGTTGATATCAAGAATGGACATTTGAACTAGTAACAATGTAATTACTGATATTAAAATGATAATTTTTACTAGTAAGATGTGCATTGCTGATATGTGAAATTCGAATTTCAGCTAGTAAGAAATTATAGCTGAAGTGTAACTTTTTTTGTGTTCAAATGCCTTCTCCTATCCAAGCTTAATTTAAAACAGCCCGCTTTGACCTGCCCCAACAATGTCACTCAACCAATGGCATGAATTTGTTTGACCAATGGCAGACATGGGGTGTATTCAGGAAACTATTTTAAAAATAGATATTTTTGCAATTCCGTTTGGTGGCACTAGTGGCACAGAAATTGTGTACTTCCATTTTCATTTGAGATATCTGTAATTGTGTTTTAAATAGGAGTGAATGACAGATCACAGTGAAATTCTACTAGGGAAAATACAGTTACACATTTCAAGAATTAAAGGTTTTACTAGTGAAAATTAAAATTTTGACATCAAGAATTTGTATTAATGTGAGTGTAGAGCGGAGGAGGGTGGGGCCGGGCTGGAACAAAGTATGCCCAGTCCCCAATCAGCCTGATGGGGGCGCGCTAGGGATAAAGGCGGCCGGTGACGACTGTTCGAGAGAGAGAGAGAATTACAGGCAGCTGCTCTGTTTGATTATGTTTGTGTGTTTTTTGTTTATTTCTTCATTAAACTATTATTTATATTGTCAAGCTGGTTCCCATCAGGCTGATTGGGGACCGGGTGTGCATTGTGCCAGCGCGGCCCGCTCTCTTCTGCTCTACAGTGAATAATTATTACATTTTTTATATCAAGAAAGAAAGTTTTTTTAGTGTACATGTAATTACTGATATCAAAAAAGTGCAAATGTATCTGTAGTGAAAATGTAACTGTTGAAATCAACTTTTCATTTTCTTCACATGATTAAAAGTCAATTCGGCTTGCCATAGTGGCGCAGTCATTTCAACAACAGCTATTCTTTTTGTGTTTCGATTAATGATTGAATAATTGCTTTCATGATGGTTGTTATTATTACCATTTTTGAGCATTGTGCTTACATGCTGCGCAATACTGGACTGAGTGGGTGAGATTCAGTTGGCCTTGTCAAATAATTCACTGTTCCTCTTGTGCTTTTATACGGCTAGATCAAATAGAGTCCACTGAAATAACATCAAGAGAGACCTGCACACATGTATTTTTCACAAGGAAAATGTGAGGTGTGAAATCCCACCTTGAATTGATTTTATTCAGTGCACTGTGGACATTGTACTCCATTGTGTTACTTTTGCCAATGAGCAATTGGAATAGGTTCATGGTAAAGCAAGTCTTAGTTACATTTTAAGGGTTATATACAATGTACAACATGTACAGAATAATATGTCAGGTTTTCTTTCAACTGAACAGAAGCGAGACTTTTGACACAAAGTATTCTTAAAACATTTAAAAGACCTTTCAGTGACCTTTCAATAGACATTGAGGGCAATAATAGAAAGAATCAAATACCTGTCAGTCTTACAATCGAAAAGCTTTAACACACCATTCAAAGGTCATGGCATTTTTTTTTGGGCTTACACTCACTTAAGAGAGAATCTCATTTATATTAAATTTTCTTTCCCTGTCTCACTCCTTAAATACACATTTTTCTCTCTCTGATATTCATCATTTGGTTGGACAGCAAAGAACAGATATCATAAACATATAATTATCTATTCAAATTGTTTTAATTTGCTTCTTCTTCTTCTTCTTCTTCTTCTTCTGCTATATTGAATACTGTAAACGGATCAATGGAAAGGAGGAGGCGAGAACCGGCTTGACGATATAAATGATAGTTTTAATGAGAAACGTAAAACAAAGACACAAACACATATGACGGACATGTCCGTAAACGATCTCTCTCTCCCGCACGATACTCTGCAGTCGACCTTTAAACCTCAGAGGCTTGATTAGCCTAATGCGGGACCGGATGTGTATGATCACGACCCCGCCGCCCTCCGCCCTGCCACAAATACACTGCAACAACACATTATTTGATGTTTTACCTTCTTAATTTAATTATGATTTATTTATATATATTTTCAAAATATACATTAATTTCAAATGGAATGACTGCAAAAAGCTCCAAAACGTTTGGAAAATCGAGTGTTTACCCCTTTTTAACATCACCATTTCTTCTAATAGCACTCATAACGTTAATTTAAGTTTAGCAAGTTAATTTTTCACATTCATCCATTATGCAGGACTTCATCTGGGCAGTCCTTCTTGACAGTGTTGATGTATGGCTTCTGCTTTACATAGTAAAGCCTTAACCTGTATCAGTGAATGCAACTGCAAATGGTGTTGACAAATCTTTACAGAAGTATTCCCGAGCCCATGTCATGATATCTATTCCAGATGCATGACATTTTTTTTCAAGACAATGACGTCTGAGAATCAGAGATCACGCACATTCAGAACTGGTTTTCAGCAGGACAACACCACATTGTACCCAGTTTATAAGTGCATGCCTGTGTAAGCAGGGAGTGCAGGTGCTAGATTGGCCTGCCTGCAGTCCTGAGCTGTCTGCAGTTGAGAATGTGTGACACTTTATGAAGCACACAATATAGCAATGAAGGCCTCGTATAATTGTGCAGCTAAACGCCTGCATAATAGAGGAACATTCACAAGGCAAACATTAAATAATGTGTTGTTGTAGTGCTTTTATTATAGCACAGGGTGAATAGATTTTACAAATCTCTCCTTTTTGTTTTTAACAGTATATGCCATGCTGCTCCAAATGTTTTGGAATTGGGGATGTACAAATATGTAGTTTTTATCCTTAAATATTGATGTTGAAATTCATGTCCATGTAAATTTGTGAACTACAGTACTCAAACATGCACAACTAGACACAAACAGCATTCATGTCTGAATCTTTATTTAACGTTACTTTATAAATCAAGGGAGAGTTAAAGAATATCTTTCTATAAAGTGTAGCACCATATCTGAGACAAATCCAGCACTGACAGACAGAATATTTGACCTAATGTTTATTCAGCACTATTTCATAAACAGTACAGGAATACTCTGAGACATAAAACAATGAACATTATTAAGACAGGTGAGAAACACCACAGAATAACTTACCATGAAAATCAGCTGAATAAACCCATCTCACTCTTTCAAACTTCCTTTCCTTGTTTCTCATCTCACATTTTCCCTTTTGCACTTTCAGGTTTCCCTCTTTTTTTGCTCCCAGTGACTTTTTGTCCTAGATTTCTGCATGTCTGTTATTTAAATATTAATCCTATCCCTGGGTAATTACGTGAGGCCTTTCTAAAATAACAAAACATTGCACATCTAATGACGCAGACAACATTTACAAAGCTGTTTTAACACATAATGTGTAATATAGTGCAACAACTAAGGGCGAACAATCTAAGATTCATATATGCTTAGAATCTATTCCCTAGTCCACAAAACTGAATTTGTATTCATTGTTAAATTGTTTTAAGGAGCGTTTCTAATTAAAAGCAAAATCATTTCTCAAATCAAATGTTATATTAGTAAATGTTTGGAATGTTAACAGGTCATCCTTTTTATGTTGGTCAAATAAAGAATTCTATATACAGAGTTCTTGATACATACACAAATACACTGACATAACTGAGGCTAAACATTGATTTAAAAAAACAAAACATGAAAAGACTCTGTAGGGACTAATGTGATGCATCAAAAGCTAAATAGCACACATGCAACCCATTGTGTAAGACAGACTGTATCTACATCTGAGACAAGTAGGCCAAACTTAGGTCAAAATTTAGGATTTATGGAAATGATCTCTACTTTAAACTAATTTTTTTGTTTAAAGGTTCAAACAATTGGGAAATTCTGTTTTATCACTACACCATTAAAGAGAACATTTCAGCCAAACCTTTTGGTTACTCTGCATTTTTTAAGGATTATAATCTCTTTCACTCTAAGAACATTTTCAGATTGGTCACTTCTGCTGTATTTAGAAGGGAGACGATCGATATAACTGTTAGATTTTCTTTTGCATCACTAGACCATTGACAAAGATTGCAGAAGTTTTACACACATACAGTCAACACGTGCTTATGACACCCAACATGCATTTAAAGACAGATACTTGGATTGTATCTTTATCTAGGAAGCGAAGATGGCCAATGTTAGTCTATTAAACTCGCAGCGGCTTGTGAATCTGTACTGCAGAGATCCTCCCTCTCCTGTTTTCGCTCTTCATCTTTTACACTCTCTTCCATTTTGGTGTTTTTCTGGTCAGAGAAGGGCTCAGAAGATGGTGCTCCAGCGTTTGGGTGGAGAGCGGGATCGGCTTTCTCCCTGAGAATGGAGATAAAACCAGCAGGATGATTTCAGCTGTGAAGCATGAGACTTTTCCAACATTGGTGTTGGATACAGGAATTTACTCTACCAGTCAAAAGGGTGGACACACCTACACATTTAAAAGACTAACGGTAATAAAAATGATGAAATATTACAAATGAAAATATTGGAATTATGCAGTAAAAAAAATAAAAATAAAAACGAAACAAATCAAAACTCTCAGCCCATTTTGCCTAGATTACAGCTCTGAACACTCCCATTCCCTCAACCATTGAAGGAGTTCCCACATACTGTATGCTGGACACTTGTTGGTTTTTTGTTAAATAAAAAAGTTATTTTGGAAAGAAACTAGGAATGTCATAAAATATTGATACATAGATTATTGATCTGCATGTTATTTTCTCAATATGTTTTTGAGGCATCGATATAAACATTAGCCGACACAGTGCTTTCCCAATTCACAGTCAGTTGGCCTTCCATTTAATGTAGTCTGGCTTAATAGCTTTGGGAGACTACAAGGGGGTGATATAACATTTACTGTACTTAAAGGTTTTGTTTACCCAAAAAAGAAAATTCTCTCATCATTTACTCACTCTCATGCCATCCCAGATGTGTATGACTTTCTTTCTTCTGTTGAACATAAACAAAGATTTTTAGAAGAATATCTTAGCTCTGTAGGTCCATATAATGCAAGTGGAAACTTTAAAGATCCAAAAAGCACAGACAATTGTAGTAAAAGCAATCCATTCAACTCCAGTGGTTAAATTAATGTAATCTAAAGCAATACGATGGGTGTGAAACAGATCAATATTTAAGTTCTTATCAATATAACTGTTTACTTCCGGTCACTCTCCGATGCGTGTTCACAACGGGACTCGTTCCTTCCATCTCTCACATAACGTAAGAAAGTTGGCATGTTCACACGAGATGTTCACTGTCGTCATACAACCAAAAGTGCAGCTCAATTTGTTTACAAGAGAATGCGGTTCACAATCTTCATTGGTTTTGCTTTCATTTGAACATGCCAGTGTGTTTGCATCACTCGAGAGGCAGAGGGAACCGAGTCCCATTGTGAACATGCATCGGAGAGCGACTGAAGTAAATAATTATAGTCAAAAGGACTTAAATATTGATGTGTTTCTCACCCAAAGTGATTGTATCGCTTTAGAAGACATTAAATTAACCACTGGATGTGTATGGATTGCTTTTACTACGATTGTCTGTGCTTTCTAGAGCTATAAAGTGCTAATCACCATCCACTTGCATTGTATGGACCTACAGAGCTGAAATATTCTTCTAAAAAACGTAATTTGTGTTCTGCTGAAGAAGAAAAGTCATACACATCAGGGATTGCATGAGGGTGAGTAAATGAGAGAATTTTCATTTTTGGGTTAACGAACCCTTTAATACTGAGTTATCATCACCTCTGTCACCGAAGTACAGGTCTCTGCGGAACAATAATGGGTGTTTCCCAATCTGTGGGTGATTTTAAACTGGGATGGGAGTTTTTCAATTATCCAGTGAAAGTAGGGAATCTCAATGTAGTAGGCAAATCATGTATAGCAGTTGATAAAAGCCCATCCCGGTTTGAAAATGCCCACTGAGTGGGAAACACCCATTTTGTTCTGCAGAGACACAAGTCTTCTGTCACCCCTATATTTGTACAGCTATTGTTTCACATTGTGTTTCTTTGTGGTTAATGGTATAGCGGATAAACAAATGGGAACGTTTTTGGGGGAAGGGTAAGAGAAGTGAAGATATAAAACAAATAAGAGGAAATTAAATTGAAGTTAAGTTACCCTGCCACTCACATTTTACTAATGTTGAGTGGAGAAATACATATAAAGAGACAAAGACTTGTGCGTATGCAGCATGAGAAGGGCATCGCTCTTAAAACCGACTGTTGGACTTCACAAGCTACCAACAAATATTGGTAAGCTCTTTGTAGTAGATTTAATGGCTTGATGCAGCAATGAGTAGGACTATTTTTATATAATAAAAATAATAATAAAAAGCCAATATAGATCGATAATTATTATGATTTTTTTTAATTATGGATGCATGAAAAAGCCTTCGAAAACCAGTAACAAAGCACAAGCCTTTAGATCAACAGGTATTTAGCTCATGAGAAACATGAGAATTCAGTCAAGTGTGTCCAGATTTATGACTGGTAGTGGATCCAGTGCATAGCTTAACAATATATGCAAAGATTATAATCAACATTGCATCAACATTAGCTCTAAAACGTATTACAAAATAATAAATGCTGAAGCTTGCACACAATAGCATCAGCAGTTTTCAGATGGTATGACCTGTATATGATTAATGTACTTTATAAACAAAAAAATGACAATGGTGTTACTTTCATGGGTATATGACCCATCCATGACAAGCTATTCTATATTCCTAAAAGAGTGATCTGGAGCACTCAGCATTCTAGATATACAGCACAATGGGAGTGGAAAGCCAGCTTGATTTGACTGAGTCCTCTGTGCGGAGAGATTGTCACGCATAAAGAGCAAAAGGGAGAAAAGGAAATTAGTCAAGAGAGCAGATGATTTGAGCTAACTGTGGATCATGTGTCATCCTTCTTGGGATGTCTGATTTATAAACTGATCAGAACTGTAGGCATTTTGAAGTACTGTATACATCATACACATGCAAATATATACTGTATACAACGAGTCTCAATTGAAGTTAAATAGAAATCAATCAATCAAATATCTAAATTACTTTCACAAGCAGGTGAAATTCCTAACTCCATTGAAATTCAAATGTTATTGAGAATCAATAAAAGCGTGACGCATTTTCAAATTATGAATAGTTTATGCCCTGCACCTGGCGAAATTTAAAAATGCTAATGTTATGAAGCTCTCAACAACTAATTGAATATGAGCGAGGTTAGGGCACATGGTAAGACTCATCTTTCGCTGCAGAATTGATACAAATGCAATGGGCCTTTTCCTTAATCAAAATACATATTGATTTTGAGAACCTTAAGCACATAAAAGACCCTTAATGACAACTGAAAGAGTGCACAGCACTCACTGATGTACAATGATGACAGAATATGGTGCCATTACTGTGGTGAGAGACAGATTTCTTTGGTCCTACATAGTGAGGTTCACTCTAGATCAGATACAGTAGCAGTCAATGGTCTTATCAAAGACATACTGTAAGCCTTTTTTTTAATGTATGTCTCGTCAGGGCCAGAGAGGTAGTTCTAGATGGTTTGTGAGAAGTCAATTATGCTATATACTTTTAACGAACCTTTTTTAATAGCTTTAATTACATCTTGATGTTGAAATTGCTTTCATTGTAGGCTTTTGCATAAGGGCGCACGCATCAAGCAACTGTAATTGCACTTGAGTAAGTATAACCTCCTTGAAGTAATTTTTAAATAGAGCTTTTCAAAGACTTGGTTTGTGTATGTCTTCTCAGACAGTCTTAAACTGATATCTTTGTCTGCCCTCTTAAGTACTGCTTCTTTATAGCTCACCAAGTTGAAGATTCTGGAGAGTGTATTCTGTTCCCTTCTACGTCTGTGGGGTGATCTAATGTTCTCCGTGCCACGCGGTGATGAGGAAGCCTAGAAGACATAGTTTATGAACATACAGCTAATTCATCTGTCTTCAATTATGCATGTGCATATAGCAATGTTCTGTTTGACATGCATCATGTGAGTTTATCACAGTATGTGTCTACCATGCACATTATATTGTGCTCTATAACCACATTTATAATGGTTTAATTATAAATAATTACTTAATACGCAGAGACAACTAAGTCAGCCATTTATTGGTTAAGATCCCTGAAAGATTAGATGTGATCAAAACAATGATCTATTATCAGCACAAACTCTACACCCTTGACCTCTATGGAAGGTTTACAAATGCTGTAAACTTCAGTGAACATTTGTGGAACACTGCTGTTCATAAATATGTTCCTATGTTCATAATGTTGCACTTTGGAGTTTTTTGTTGGGGTTTCGTTGTTTTACATTTGATTGTGTTTGTTGATTGGTGATGCAGCAGTGCATTTCTGCACCAATGTCTCCAAAAGAAGAGTGCAAAAAGAGAAATTAAGTTGCGTAGTCCTCTCTTAAAAGGGCACATAAAGCAGTGTAACACAGATAATCTTAAATGTTTTTAACATACCTAGGACTTTGGGATAGGCTAATTTAGAGACAGCAAGATTGCAGCACTGGAGCATAATTGTAACAACTTTCTCCAAAAATCATCAAACTAGCTATGCAGGCCAAGAACGTATTTTTCAGTTTAATAAGTTGCTTATCCATAACCATCTTCATCCAATGCGGCTCTCCTGCTTTTTGCACACACATTTACAGTACACATTGTTCTGTGGAGTTAAACAACAAAGGGGTGCTGGTGAGTCTGTGATTCAAGACCTAAGGATTTTGATCAACAACAGGAAAGAAGGGGAAAATGGTTTGGAGTATTGGTTTAGGGGGGAGTGAGCACTGTTTGAAGACCCCTAGAGAGAAAGCTGCATTACCGTCTGCGACTCAGAAAAAGTCTTGCAGTCTCAAAGTCATCAAGAAGCAGAGAGTCACTCTGGTTGAAGGGAAAATTCCATCAAAAAAGAAACAGCTCAATAGTCAAGGCAAAAATTCAAAAAGGAAGGAAGGAAGGAATGAGAAAGGACAGGAAGGTAGGAAGAAATAAAACTAAGGAAGGAAGGAAGAAAGAAAGAAAGGAAGGAAGGAAGGAAGGAAGGAAGGAAGGAAGGAAGGAAGGAAGGAAGGAAAGAAAGAAAGACATAAAGGTAGGGAGGTAAAGGAATAAAAATGGAAAGAAAGAAAGAAAAATGGAAGACAAAGGTAGGAAGGTAAAGGAAGGAAAAAGGAAAGAAAGAAAGAAAAGAAAGAAAGAAAGAAAGGAAGAGAAGTAAAGGAAGGAAGGAAAAGACAATAAAGGGAGGAAAAGGAAGGAAGGAAAGAACAAACAAAAGGAAAGAAAGAAAGAAAGATGGAAAACGGAAAGAAGAAAGAAAGAATAACAAAAGGAGGTGAAAACAATCAATAGTATGAACTTTAATAATCTTCTAATTATTTCAGTACCTCAGATCACTCTATTATGCAGTACAGCACAGCTAAAGCTGCTGAAGATGTATGATGTCTTAAGTCATGCATGCTTCATGCATCATAATGATATTTGTTGCATAACAATGTGGTTAAACCACAATGCAATAATGCTTCATAAAATTATCAAAAGAAACTGAGAGTGGGGTTAAATTCACCTCAAGGAAACTCTCTCAACCTACACATGTGCCTCAAGAATCATCCAACATGTTAAAGAGAAGATTGCGGAAAGCACAGCAAAAGATTCAGCAGCTGCAATTACTGAGCAATGCATTGGTTAATTCACAAAGAGAGAACAAATAAGTAGCATGGCAGATCTATTAGAAACAAGACAGGACGACTCCCTGCAATTAGCCAATCAAATCTGTTTATGAGGGTGTCTGTGAATGCAAACATGTATCACTCCAAAGCTGAGTGACATACCAGGCCCAATAGTTCTCTCCACTGCACATGAAAAAGAAAAATGTAGAATGATTACATTTTACTATAGATGAAATTCTAATTGTATTACTGGATAAAAGAGAGCAGAGAAAATGAGCATGGGTCAAATCTATTCTACCTGCTAGGAAAATATGGTATTGTTCATATATTGTGTTGGTGGTAACCTTGTGGATAATAGAGATAATAGTGGTCTAACAAAGTGTTACAAATATCACAGTCTTGCTCTATTACCATTTATCCCTCAAGCAAAGCATTTCACCCCTGAGTGCTCAAAAGGGACTGCCACTGCAGTTAGTACTGTGTAGTTTAAGTCACATTGGATGAAGAATTTTCTTGAAATAACTACAATGTACAGCGGAGTACAAAAGTCTGAGACTACTAGTGAAAATGTTTCTACTTGGCATGATGATCCCTGTTATCCAAGAGCATCGTGTGTTTTTCAAAAGCAAAGAAATCTGACCTTCTGCACAAAGGAGTTAACATGGCCAGTGTCACAAGTTTGCTTACATTTGACTAGTGTCCTTGAATTAATGAAGAATCATAAATATTTCTTCATTTTACATCATAACTTTTCTCTATTTGAAATTTGTTTTTTTATCAGAACCCCAATTTGATCTCAGATTTTTGGTCCCTGCTGCAACATAGCATGAGCATTTTTAGCAATGGTTTTAGAAGTATGGCAGTGGACATATGATGTCAGACTTACCCTTGACTTGGGACGAGGAGAGGACACCTTCAAGGAAACAAATCACGATTTTAATCCTGAGTCAGGGTACATTTTAAGTACTCAAGTATTTTTAGAGGCCTGAGTCTGCAAATGGGTAATTGCATTATCCAGTGAAATACAAATAGGATAAGCAATCCTTGGACAAAGACTTTACACTTTTAATAGGGAGAGGTGGTTACTGTGGTCTTTCTTTGGATGTAGTTCGGATTCCTTGAACTTCAGACGAATAATGAAGGCAGAGACTATATCTTTAAATGATCAAGCCAGCAGAACTGAGGAACGACAGAAAACCATTTTTTTAATTCAGGGCACGAGTTATAAGGAACCGTTAACAATCTAATCTATTTTCAACAGTAATAAAAAGAATAATAATAAAATAGTGTAAGTCTTTATAGTGCTTTAAAAACTCGTAAAGAGTTGAGGGCATGTCACGTCATGAGCACGTGACTTGAAGAAGATGAAGAAAAATGACTTTGATTTTCTGACTTTTATCTAAAACAGTGACTTTCAAAGAGTTACGCATCCTTTAACAGTTAGAACAGAAAATCTAACACTAGTGATGTACAGTAAGCGAGTGTAATGTTGTTTGTCTGACAGACAAACGAGTCTCGGCTATTGTAGCAGTGAAAACATGGACTGCATGTTGAACATGACGACAACTTTGGCCTGCGAACTTGGTCTCCAAATGGACATAAGAAATAAATGAGTGTGTTAACATGCATAACAATACGCTGAAAATGTTAAATAAGCTCATTCAAAAAAAACAAGAAGACAAAAATAAATTAATTTACATCACATTTAAAATGATCACTTTTTTTCCCGGTTTTGACGTAAAAACGTATACGGACATGCGCAAAGCAGCCAAAAAACCTTGGTGTTTACATAGCTAAATCAGGTTTCTCTCTCTCTCTCTCTCTCTCTCTCTCTCTCTCTCTCTCTCTCTCAGATAAAGTGATTTTTATAAAATAAGGCTTTGTTGTTTTCTTTTCTTTCTTTTAATACTATTTGGTCCAATATGTTGGATGTGACAGTGTTTTCCTGTGGCTCAGACAGGTAACAAGCTCTTGGATCAGCAAGAGCTAAATGAGGATACATAGAGGTGTGAAAACATAATTCTCATGTTTTGCGATGGATTGGGGTTTTTTTATTTATTTTTTTCTGTTGTTTTTTTCTTCACGTGCCCCTTTGAAGTTTTGGGCTTGTAAAAATCCATGCCAACACACGTGGATACTTACGAAGCTCCTGAAGAAATGCACCACAGGGTTGACATCTCCGCGACGACGGGTGGAAGAGTGCTGGGGTCTCTGTGGAGAGGAGGACAGGTGACCACGAAATGAACCCTTCAAAAAATGGAAAATATATGTCCAGACTAAAGCCACAATATGTACTAAATGTAATTATTAGAGAATCTAACAGATTACCTTCGATTTGTAATCCAGTGAAACAAATTCTGTTTAATTAATCTATTAAAGACTAAAAATATGACGTATAGTTTAAGTAACACTTATGTGACTCTTTATGTACAGGTTAATGTTTAAATTATCCTACAAATAAAACGTTTGTTAATTAACACGCAACAAGGAGGCATGAGTGTAAATAGATTAAGTGACTCCTAAAGGCAGTCTGAAAGGGACAGTTGACCCACAATTTTTAGTCATGTGCATGACTTTCTATCTTCTGCGGCTTTTAGAAAATTATTATGTCAGCTCTGTAGGTCCTCACAATGCAAGTGAATGGGTACCAATATTTTGAAGCTTCTAAAGCACAAAGGCAAGATGAAAATCAATTTGACTCCAGTGGTTAAATCCATGTGTTCAGTGATTTAATTGGTTTTAAAAAATGTTGACAGTTTTAGCAAGTTACTGTTAATTCTCCTCCCTGCCCTGTAGGTGGCGATATGCACAAATAATTCAAATCACCAAAAGCAATAGAAGAAGAATGTAAAAGTGAAAGTGGAGATTGACTGTAAAGAAGGACTTAAAAATGTCTCTGTTTCTCACCCACACATATAATATTGCTTCTGATGAAATGGATTTAACCACTAGAGTCTTGTGGATTATTTCTATAATGCCTTCATGCACATTTTGGAGTTTTAAATGTTTGGAACCCATTCATCTGCAGAAATTGTTCTAAAGTCATAGGCATCTGGGATGGCATGAGGGTGAGTAATGATGAGAGAATTTTCATTTTTGGGTGAACTATCCATTTAATACTGTGAGAATTTTCTTTTTTTAAAAATGGACAGTTTTAGCATGATTTTTTTCATAATTGATACTTAGAAGGTAGAAAATAAAATCTCTTCAACTTTCTCATTAGACAAAAAAAAAACTGTTGAAGAATACTCTGCATATCTGTAATATGACTTGAAATGTTATATTACACAATGGTAGTACATATCAATATAAAATGTTCTGAGAATAAAAACGAACACCTGGCTGAGTCCAAAAGTGCAATCATATTATACAAATTATATTTTGCATGCTATTTTATAGATTGGTAGATCTTTTATAGCTTGGTGCCCTCTCCAAAAATAATTTATATCAAGTCAATCTCAGACACTACTGCAAAGAGCATGAATATAGGAGAGTATGATTAACAGTGAATATCATATCAGTAAATACCATGCATTTTTAATGCAATTAATGTTATCCATTCCTTCTGCTGTGTTTAAGCAATAGAATTATATTGAGAATATTTAAGTAATTCTAAAAAGGAGGTAAATGATTCAAATAAGAAAGATAGCTAGCAGCCCAGATCATTTTCACAGAACAATGATTCAATCAAGATCCTTTCTAGACCACTGTTCACCAATATCTGGAGCATTTTCCTTTCACTTATTAACAATGATCAAACCAAAGTCACCAAAAAGTGATCAAAGTTGTTTGAGAAACCTGTACAAATAAATGCTGCTTAATCAAATCAAGTTTGCTTCTTGATGACTTACCTTTCCCTTTCTCTTTTTGTCTCCCCCAAAGAACCTGCCAATCTTATCCAGAAGACCCGGGGCCCTCTTCTTCCTGCCCAGCCCGAAGGCACTTTGTCCAGAGGTGCTTGCAGTGGCCATTCTAGGTGTTTATCTGTTTTGGGTCTACAGTCTGGACGGCCCGCGAATGTCCTTCTTCACTCAATCCAAAGTCCGCTCTGTGGACACTCTGCAAAGCTTCTCGATAGTCTTCGGTGCTTCTAAGGAAGAAGGGCTGGCCTTTGAAGGTGTCGTCCCCTCTATCATATGGCATCACTTGAGATGAGGTGGGTCTGCAATAGCGTCAGTGACTCTGGGCTGGTGCCAGGTATTGTTTAGAGCCCTGTGTGCCCGCCGAGGGTGTCACTACCCTGCTCTCTGATAAAAGGAGAAGCTATTGTTCTAGTCCACATCTGCCACAACTTGGTGTGAGCATAACAAGGCCTGTCTATGAGAGAGAACCAGAGCGCAATGCAGAACGGCTTTCAGCACAATTAAACCATTGTTATAATGACTCATGTTGATCATACAAATAGTTTACATTGAGATATGACATATGGCATGTCATAGCATACAAGATATGTAATTGTTGAGGTCGAGACAAACATTGTCATATTTAGTTTGTATTGTGGAGCATTTCAGTCTTCAGAGGTTTAAAGTACATACAGAGCCACACCCTGATGTTGTCATGATACAGTTGAAGGAACACGCCTTCCTTATTTCATTGATACATTTTATTTCAATGAACTAATTGAATGAACCAATTCTTGGCTTGAATTCTTTAAGTAAGCATCCTAACTTTGTATTCCCAAATAAACACCCTATTTTTCATTTGCTCTCTTGCTCTGCTTCCTACATATCTTGAAATATCCAAAAGTTAATTAATTCATTTTCAATGACTTTGTGATTCATTAACCAACCGCTGTGTGTAATTCCCAGAATGGTGCCCCTCATGCTTTTCAGAGAAATGTTATAAACACACAGGCAAATCTGTCTCTGTTGAGGGTAAAGTGCTGCTAAAATCTTGTTGGCTTTAGCATGTTGGGCCTTTTTACCCCCTCTTTTTTAAACAATTGAGAGTTGTTTGTTCAGTGCGTTTGACCTAAAAACAAAGACAACAGTGTTTCTCAGGCTTTGGATAAAAAAATATGTTGTTTATAATTTATACACTCATTCATCTTTAAATTTTATATTCTTTTTTTTATCAAGGTTGTATACTAACTATCCGTGGCCAAAATGTAAAAGTTGGATTATTTAAACAAAGGCTTTTCCTTTGGTTGTGTTCACCCAGCTGTGAGGCTGTTATATGCTCGGTCTGCTTTCATCAAGTTCATTAGAAAAGAAAATTCATTCAAAACAGAATATTACTGAACAAGCATGCAAAATATAAAAATAATGATGCATGTACTGAATAGCCAACTTCAAAAGAACAATCTGCAATGAGGCCACAGAGATTGTAAAGATATCTCAACCCACATCTGATCTGTCTTCCACACAATGCCTGCATTTATGTATATAAAATGATTTCATATGATTTCAAATGGAGAACTTGAATGGATGTAAATGTATCCAATGTATTTTAAAGTAATAAGTTCAAATGTTTCCACCAATTGCTCCTTTCTTCCATAGTATTAAGTGTCCTTATTAAGAAATGATCATATAGAATGTATTGAGCGTAATACATTTTACATGGACATTTAGTCATTTTGCAGACGTTTTTATCCAAAGTGACTTACAACTGAGAAACATAACAAGGAATTTTTCATGCAAATGTCAACAAAATCTGCAGTATCGAACTGCCTAGTTCCAAGAGGAGTTAGAGTAATATAGACATTTCTAAAATTTTATGTACAATTTTCATATTTTTGGATGACATTTCAGCTATCAACTAATTTCTAACTAATGATCTGTTATATAATGTAGTAATGTCAGTTAATGGTCTTAATGAACGTTATAATAAAGTGTAATTGACAAAATCTAAGAAAAATAGATTTTATTTTATTATTATTTTTAGTTTTTTTAAATCTGGCTCAAAGGAATATTCCAGGTTCAATTCAAGTTAAGCTCCATCGACAGTATTTGTGAAAAGTTTTATTTTGACTGGCCCCTGCTTTTCTTTTTTTTAAAAAGGAAAATATTAAGGTGATTAAGGCACTTACAATGGAAGTGAATGGGAGCCCATTTCTGAACGTTAAAATACTCACTTCTTCAGAAGTATAGCCACAAGACATAAATAGTATGTGTGATAAAATTACTTCCCAAGCTTTTCTGTGTGAAGTTATAGCCAATTTTGCAACTTCATTGCCATGACGATGTAATGTCAACAAACCCTTAAATGACTGCAAAAATTTGAATTTAAACAACTTTACAGCTCAAATAATACATGAGTTTTAACAGAAGAATTAATGTAACTGCTATTATAAAATTACAACTTCACTTTCTCACTGTAACCTCCATTTTTGCTTTTTAAAGAAAAGAAGGGATGAGTCTCAATTATTTTTTGTGGTAATCAAAATTGTGCCACAAATGCTGTCAATTGAGCTTAAATTGCATTGAACCCAGAATATTCCTTTAATGCATAGTATTGCACCAAACATCACTGCTCAACCAACAACAGTGTTTTGCAAGTTAAATATGTAAAACATGGTAAAGTACATTCTTCCTAGTGATGGACAAGGTCTGTTTTAATATAATTCAAATATTTCCTGATTTTGGTGAGGGGCCCATCAAGAACATTTTCCACCATCCCTGTTGTTAGTGATAAGCATGCATGGTCGGAATCAAACACAACCAAATTTGTAGATACTGTACGTTTTCATTAAAATGTCCTAGTGAAGTTAAACATCAAAACATGCTCTCCAAAATGTTTTCCTATGCACATTTTCATCTAAGTTAGCCTGGCCTCTCTGTCTCAATTTGTAGCAAACTCTTAAGTCTCTATAAACAGAGTTTGAAGATTGTTGTTCACTCTGTCCAGTCCACAGAAGCTCATCTGTTGGCTTTTGGGCTGGTTATCTATGAACCGCCCACTGCTCTGTAAGAGCTCAGTTGCTGGAATGCAGTGAGTGGGAAAGTTGCACTGCAAGTGCCCTTGTGTTGAAGATGAGAAGCTTTGTTGACCAGAAAGGGGTGAGAGTTACACATGGGCAAACAATGAAATCTTTGGTGTGAGCTTGTGGGGAACAAACATGGGAGAAAAACCAAAACAACGAGAGGTATGCAGATCATGACTTAAACGCCCACACAGTATCTGAGAATAATTTCACAACCTGCTTTGGGCACTTGAAAGCTCTGGTTCAGCTACCACTAATTTCACTCGCTTAAGAGAAGTACCTTCTGTTTCCGATTGAAACCTTGGCAGATAGCACTGTGTGTAGGTTTAATGGTTGCTTTCTCGATAGTCACTTAATTATCTCTGTGGTTGATCTTCACAGATTGAGACCAATGACTTAAAATCCATGTGGTGGTTAGCAAGTGGTACCCAACAATACTCTGGATGACCAAGATGGAGATATTGGTTCCCTGGAGAGCATCTTTAGTACTATCTATCTCCTCTATCTCATAGGCTATACAGATTTGTAATTGCTTTAAGATGCACTCAGTATTGTTTTTTTAATATGTCATCTTGGGCTTGCACTGTCACTTAGGAGTTTAGATCCAGCATCATTTAAAAGCAGCAGTTTTTAGTTAGTGATACCTTTGTAGAAATGTACTATTCACAGTCAGCCAGGATTCATTTAACACCTGAGTGAAATTGTCCAATAACAGGGTAGGTACTAAGATTAAGCAAGTATTATTCTGCTGTTCATGTGATCTAACATGGCCGCCCCCATGAGGGGACCTCTCCATTTAGAATAAAACAGCTTTTATGAGGCTGTTGATATTACTGCAGTCTTCGTCTAATGTGAGTAGTCATGATTTTATACATATGTTTCAAAATTACAATACATTTCCTCAGATGTAAAATGATTTAAATGATGAACAAAATTATTGAGTGCACCTTTAATATCCTCCATTTTGGAGTATACACCATACATTTCAATATGTTACAAACATATTGAAATATTATCAGTGGACCCTTTTCACAAACTGCGATGACACCTTATTTAGCAGCAGGAATATAGCAAACTTTTATTTTTTATTTGTTTATTATTATTTATTTATATTTTTGGTAAATGTATAACATTATTCTTTGTGTTGTATTACCCTGACATATATAATAATAAAGGTTTTTTAATACAAATGCTGAGTGAGTGGGAGAAAATTTGCCATTTTTCTCTCTTCTGTCTGCTTTAATTCTTCTCTCTCTCTCTCTCTCTCTCTCTCTCTCTCTCTCTCTCTCTCTCTCTCTCTCTCCCCCCCCCCTTTGGAAGGTCATGGAAATGTTATAGTAGTTTTTATTTTTATTTTGGAGCAATTGGGAACCTAAAAATAATATTTGCTGTAGTTTCCCATTTAACTCTAGAACTTTACCCCGCTTTAGTTTACTTCCACATTCCAAACTTAGAAATGTGAAAAGCGTCCATGCCCTAAACATATAATAAACCTTGATACACAATTATATTAACATTTTAATTCTCTCTTAAACTGTTCTGACATAGAGTGAACATTTATGTGAGTTTTTGCCAATGGCCGTGCCAAGTGTGAGGGCATGATATTGTTGTACCATAAAACAAATGGCTGCATTATGCTTATGTCCAGCATTGAGAGAGGATGCCAAGAGTTGATGGAATCATTGGCGGCCCATCACTGGGGCATTAGCATTGCCTTGTTTACAGTCAGAAGGAACAATAAGAACAGGCCTCTGGCACACTGAGATCAGATTACCCAAGGACAAAGTGTATAGAGAAGTTATTGGTTGTTGTCGCTGTTTTGTTGGCCACATGTTTAAAATTGTCAAAGGATGGGCAAGTGTACACTGTACCGGAATTGTTTGGAATGGTGTACAACAATGTCAAAAAATTGGATTATCACATTTTCTGAAGAACTCATAGCCATGATGCTGATGTGTTGTTGGTGGTTGCAAGGTGTTGCTATGCAGTTGCACAGATGTTCATTTAGAGTGGTTGGGAGTAGTTTTAGAGATTTTATATGCAGTTGCTAAGGTATTCTGGGTGTTTGCTAGGGCAAGGCGAAGTGGTTGATAGGATGTTCTGAATGGTTGCAACATGGTTGCATACTGGTCAAATGAAAGGAACCCATCCCAATCCTCGATAATATTCTTGTGCCTAAATATGGCTTCAGTGTGAGTCTATGGGATTTTTCACCCATTTTATTGTTTGCCAGATGAAATCACAAGATAATCATAAAGACAAGAAAATCATAAAGATAAGTATTAACACACCTCTCCTTGGACTTCTCCATTAGCACACCTCTACAATCCTCCAAAATGCAGAATGATTTGTGGGTGAAGTTATACCTGTTAAAGTGCAGTAAAAACGAACCCCAGGTTTAATAAAATAAATACTTCTTTAGTGGACCACTTTGAGCATTCCTGCACTAAAAAGCTAGATGCAGTGCCATGAATAGAACATTACTTAACATTATTACTAGTTATCATGAACTAACAATGAACAATACTTTTACAGCATATATTAATCTTAGTTCATTTCAGCATATACTAATACATTTTAAAAATTCAAAGTTGCATTTGTAAACATTAGTTAACTATGACCTATGAACTAACATGAACTGACAATGAACAATTGTATTTTATAAAAAGGCTCGATCACACTGCCCCAACAACACCAACAGGTTTTTAACACTTATTAAACAAAAGCCAACAACTGTGTTTGTTGGAGAAGTGTGAATTAGCCTTTAGGCCACACTAATCAGTTTTTGTTTAAAACTCAGTTTTCAGTTTGCTACTGTCATCATTTTCCATCATGTGTTAATGTGGAGAAAATGCTGTTCTTGTAAGAATGGTGAAATCAATGTGCTTTCGAGAACTGGTCCAAGGTTCCATAGAAGATATCAATCACAAACATTCAAAAATCTTGGATATTTCATTCACTGTTCTGTCACAATAGACCTTATTCACGCAAGTGCTATCTTTGATTTTTAATGGGCATGACAATGAGGCTTTGAGGGATATATGTATCTCTTTAATGGGCTGTACTGCAGTTTAAAGTGTTTTTGGATGGTTACATGGATAAAACCTTGATAAAATATCTGACCAAGAACATTTATTATACAAAGAACTCCAGACAGCGTGAGTTGTGTAAAATCAGATGGGATCTAGAAGCTTTATACAGCTTTATACCATTCGTGCCAAGAGATGGTAATCCTATCCCTCACAGCTTCGTTGTCAAAGATGGCGCTAGCATGAATACAGTCTATAGTTACCCTTCATGACTTCAGTGACCCCCGTACAGAGACGTTGAAGGGAGGTGGCCGCGGTTACCATCGGACATATGTGACATCATATGTGACATCAACAGTACACCTTCCGGTCAGTGACAAATGATTGGCAGCCTGCCAGGCAGTGTGACATGACATATGACCAGAGATGGAGCCAGGATAATTTAGCCAAGGGGGCATTTTAAATTTTGAAGGGGACACAGATTTTCCATTTTACCCTAAGATGTAACGTTACTGAAAATGAGGTCCACCTCTAAATCTATTAAAATGAAAAAGCTTTGACAGTTACAATTTCTTGTATGCTAATGTATACTAACTTTCCTAATAATGAATTATTTAAAAATAAGTATGAGGCAAATGTTAATTAAAAAATTAACAGTAACTAAAATTACTTCTGCTGCAAAAAGCAGTTTGAAGGAACAAATTATTTCCTACTACTACTACTACAACAACCAGCTTACAAATGATGGATGATCAGATCATTTATAATACATACTGGTGGGTGAAATAAATAATCAAGGGTTTCTGTGACACAGAATACCAACTATAAAGAACAACCCAGCTTGAATTATTCTACAAAGTCTCCATTGTGCATTCAGTTAATTGCTGCACTTAGAGACAGGGCTCTCTTCCTCCAGTAAAGCTGTGCTTCTGCAACACAGCGCTCTATGTCCTTCACATCACATAGACAAACTCACATGTTGTGCCATATGTAGGGGGGTTATTATTTAATAAATTAATTAAATAAAGCTAATTAATCCTTAAACTATTTGTGGTGAGTAACTGAGCGTTTGAGGTGAAAGGTGTCTTTCAGGTGACTGCTCTCTTCTTAATTAGAAAAATGTAATCTGCCTTATAATTCAGTCAGAGCTCAGAGGCTCAAAAGCTAAAAGAAGGAAATGGATAAAAAAAAAGGAATAAGGATTTATCTAAATGATGTAACTAATAAGTGCAAGCATAAATGGAGAGATGTAGTCCTCAGGACAAGAGGACACTCAGTGTGTTCGGTTGTTCTAAGATGTATACAGGCGAGGGTTAAATGAGCATCTTCAGGCTGAAGCCTCTGCTTCACAACAGTCAACAGGAAATTAACATGCACTCTGCTTTAAGAGGTGTTTAGGTAAGTGTGGTTTGCAAGCCTCAATCCATTTTTTTTTCCAATGGTATGTTGGAATTAGCATATTGATTTACTTTAAAGAGTATCATACATAATACAGGTTTAAATATAATGTCACCACAAAGTGATTATATGTGATCAAATGTAGATGTAGGATGTAGAATTTCAATACATATTGTTTGCGAGTATAGATTTTCAAAGCAGATTAATGGCCTTGTGCATGTTTGTTTATGTATTTTACATTTTCTTCCAAAATCATTTATATTTGTACATTTAGCAAACACTTTTAATCCAAAGTGAATTGCAGAACATTCAAAGTATTTATTTCATTTTATTTGTGCTGTATGTGTGTTCCCTGGAAATCAAAACCATGACTTTTAGTGCAAGCTCTAACAGTTAAGCTGCAATAACTAAACTGGAACTGTAAAGAGGAACAGGGATGGATTAGCGACCAGGCCAATGAGTCCTTGACTACCAGGGGGCCCTTGACTACCCGGGGGTGCCCTGGGCTTTAAGGCTGTGCAATCTAGCTCAAGCACTTCTGGACATGAACGTCCCCAGCTTTTGAGTTGAGTGGGGGCCTTGGAGATCATTGGCCCCAGGGACTTTGCAAATCATAATCCGTCCATGCAGAGGAACCGCTTACTCACAAAGAGCAGACAGACCTGTAATCCTTGTGACATATGAGATCAAAAGGAAAAGGGACTACTCTACATCAAAAGAATAGTGCTATGAATCTAAGAATCTACATGCTGCATAGCCTTGGCCTACTTCAATCTCTGAGCATCTCAGTTTCTGAATGGCATGAAAACTGCTTCATTCATTGAATGGGCCCATTAGCCTCATCCGTTGACCCTGAAGTGCTTTTTGTCGTCAATGTTTTAATGTGCATCTGTATACACAAAGCTACACTGTAGTACATTAAAGCAATTTCTTATATATTATATAGTCTATTATATTTAGATCATTTGGGGCCAGTTGAACATTTTATCATTCAATAAGACCAGAATAAGACTGGTCCAATATATGTATTTTAAAGATATACTTTCAAGGAGAATAAAGTTTAATCAAAGAAACTTTGCTTTGTCTTACAATTGCTTTTCTGGATACAAATTTTCCCTTTTTATTTCTAAAAATTATTTTTCATTCAACCAAAACAAGACAGGCTTCACAATAATAAGTGTTTCAAGGCATAGAATTAAAAGAGCTTTGCAGCAGCAAGGTTACATTTTAAATGCAAATTAATTCAACTTAAAATACAATAGAAAGAAAGGGGGAAAAACATGTTCAAGGTTCAGTACAAGTTAAGCTCATTGACAGCAATAATGTTTATGCCATAATTATTACCACTAAACTAATTTTGACTCATCTCCCATTTATTTAAAAAGAAAAACAATCACAGCTACAGTAAGGCACTTACAATGGAAGTAAATGGGCCAGTGCATAAACATGAAAATCACACTGTTTTAAAAGCCACAAGATGCAAACATTATGTGTGTTAATATGATTTGAGTGTGATAAAATTCAGTATTTATCAGCAGTACATAGTTTCCCATTGTTATGTTTTCATGACAGTGAAGTTGAACAATAACTTTACACAGATAAGTTTAGTAAGAAAATGTATCACACCAAAAATCATGTTACGTATAATGCTTACATCATGTGGCTATAGTTTTGAAACTGTGTATTTTTATGTTTAATGTTTTATTTATCTTTTTATAAAGTCCAAATACATTTTTGTGGTAACCAACTTTATGCCACAAATGCTGTAGGTTGAGCTTAACTTGTATTGAACCTGTGAAATTCCTTTAACCCTTTCATAAGTATCATCGCACATATGTGACGGTTAATAACAGGGCCCAGCATATATGTGTTTGCAGCAGACGTTCACGTCACAAACTGAGATTCAAAACAGCTTTCATGCCATGCTGCTGATATGGAGAGTCAGACTCGCTTTGCAGTTCACAGGAACAGCTGCTCAAACATCTTTTCAACAAAATAAGTCCAAACTGTTTTTATATTCTTTGTTTTCATATGAACATAATGTTGTATGTATGAAAGTAACTGAAAATAAAAGTCATAATTGTATTTTTTATCAGTTATTTTTTGATATGGATATGTTTTTGTCATGAGTAAAACACCACAAAAGTTTGGAATGATATGAATATTTTAATGTTTTTTATGCATTTATGTGTGTAAAATGTACCACCTGGCTATATATTTAATCACAAATTCAACTCTCAGGTTCACTGTAGAAAAAACATAATTTATACTGTTGAAATATAGATAATGTGCTACATTTTTCAGCATTAACAAATTATTGTAATGCCATCAAGGTTTATTTAAAGACATTTGCATGAATGAAGTAGATGTTCGAATGATTCTATGTCTGCTTCTGTGTGAGAGATACATTTAATTGAAATGCATCCGTTGTAGTGAGCCAGGCAGAGCTTTGTACACACAAACAGTTTTTTCCCCTCATGAACAGTTACTATTTTTAGGGTGCAAAAGTCTCTACAGGCTCAGACAATAATATATGTTGGACACAGTCAAAATGAGTTCAGTCTTAGTGGCTGCTGAATTCAGTAAATAATGAAATGCAATGAAAATATTTGGACACTTTCTGGTTGTTGAACATTAATAATTATAATCATATGTCATACACATGCAGTTACTCTGCAAGGACACCTGTGTAATCTTGAGGGGAACAGATTTCATACTATACACCCATTAAAAATGACCTTGGTATCATTTTGGTTGAAAGTAATTGCAAAAACGGCTAAGAAGAAAAAATGAAATTAGTTCTGAGAAAATGTCTAGCATTATAATGTTGCAGATGCCACTTGGTTTGATATTGTATTTTCTAATGCAATGATATTCCTATACTAAAATAAAATAATTGTGCATTTGTATAAAGAATTGACAGAAACATCTTATTTCTATCATTTCTTGTTTTTTATCGTAATATTTATATGTCTCTCGCTTTCTCTGTGTAGGTGTGGTCCATACCAGAGTTTCTGCTCTTCTAGACTGGGAGTCTTGAGAGAATAATTATGCTCTCTTACCCCCTCCACAGTTCAAATGGAGCACCACAATCACTCATCTCTGTTCTGTGATCTGATGTCTGTCCTCTCACGTAAAATCCCCAACAGGTCAAATAACATACTTCAAAACACAGGCTACGTGAGAGCTCTTATATCAGAGGACAGATGAGAGGGGAATGACATTGGCAAGATTTCTGGAAACTTCTTGATCTCAGCTGCTTTAACCTCCATTTTCAGATCTATACTAGCTATTTCAGTTCTGAAGATATTGCTTTGGGTTACTGGAAACATGAGGATAATAGTGAATTAACAACATCGCAGAGTAGCAATATGAGTTGTCAAAAACGCATTAAGTTTTGTGTGGCAACGCCAATAAAGTTAACTTTTACCAAAAAGTTACTAACGTTTGTGCCATTTCTCTTACAGTTGTTACCTTAACGGGACAGTTGACCCAAAAATAAAAAAAAACCTAATTAACTCACCCTCATGTTGTTCCAAACATGTTTGGACAAATGTTCTTGACAGACAGCCTCAGTCACCAGTCACTTTCATAACACCTTTTTTCCATACAGTGAAAGTGTTATGAATGTGAATGGTGACTGAGGCTGTCAGTCCCCAACATTCTGCCTAACATCTCTTATTGTATACCACGGATGGAAGAAAATCATGGGAAACAAAAAAATTATCAAGTCCAGTGGCGGCCAGTGCATTTTAATTCTTGGCCCTCAGTGCAATTCATGCCATTAAGAAAACACTGTTTCACAATTAATAAGACACCCTATGCCTATGTACATCATACATTACATCGCAGCCAAATAATAATAATACCAATGTACATTTTTAAAACACGTCCATGCACAGAAGCCAAAACCAAGAAGGTCTAATACCAGGAAAAAGTATAATAATAATAATATCACACTAATATATTTGTGATCTAAATGTTGCTTGCAATAATTTTTGTTTTGTAAACATAAGCAGTTACTTTTCAAAACTTAAAATGACACTGAATACTCCAGCCAGCATAATTTACACTTAGAAAAATCCTGATGTTGCTATAACAATGCAAAAAGCACTTACCAATTTACCTGGCCCGCCTTTCCTGTTTACATCTCACGTTTTTAAATCCTTAGCGATCTCTTTCTCAATGTGGATGGCAGTGACAGCGATTTGTCAGCAAGATCTGGTGCTATTCACTTTCAAATTATGTACATCATTTAAAGCGTGATTGCGTCACTCAAGGCCAGCTAGAAGGCCTGGACTGGGACATATCCTAAAGACCACACCCACCAAGAACAAATAAATCAATCTTATTGGCTGATGAATCTGACAATCTGACTTTAGATGCCTGTTTACTGCACTGTTGGGGGATTCTGTTGAAATTCTGAAGGCCTGACGGGTTGGAGCCTCTGATCTATATCTCACATGCTACTTCAGAAGCGCTGAGTTTTGTGCAAGCGATTTGTGAACCAGTCGTCATGCTTCACTTGTCAGGATAAAGAAATAAATTCTGAATGGATAAACTATTCATTGTTTGCTATTCGTTTTTAGATGAAATAGGAGTGGAAAGCGTTTGAAAATAAATAGGCAAAAAGGTGAATGAGAATGTATATTTAATATAATAAATATTATATTTAATATTTATTTAGTAGACATGTTAGGCCAGCAGAGAAGGCTTTGCTGGCCCTGAGAATTCACCGCTGATCAAGTGTTTTGTAGATGAAGTCTGATTGAGGAGCTCGAGGATCCCGAAACCCAGTTAAAATGGATGTTAAAACCCAGTTCCAAACGTCTACGTTATGGATGTAACTTCCGTTCCCTGATGGAGGGAACGAGACGTTGTGTCGAAGAAGCGACACTAAGAGAGACCCTTTTGCATCTCTGATCTATGAGAAAAGGCCAATGAGAAATTGGCAGACAGAATTTGCATGTCCCATCCACTGGATATATGGGTATAAAGGGTGGGAATTGCGTCTGTTTCATTCAGTATTTCTCTGAGGAGCCAACAATGAGATCGGTCGTAAGCCACCACCTTTCTTGGGTACGATTAAGTAAGGGCTGTAGAAACCCTTCTTCATTTCGTTTGGAGGGACAGGCTCTATCGCGTCTTTGAGTAGGAGAGTCGCAATTTCCGCACACAGGGATTTGGCATCTTCGCCGTGTACTGTGGTAAAGTGGACACCCCTGAAGGAGGGGGGGGCTGGCAAACTGAATTGCATAACCGAGTTGAATGGTCCTAGCCAGCCAGGGGCAGTAAGGGGATGATTATTTTTGACGTGCCGGGCTTCGAAGTGGGGGCGGAGTAGGTAATGCGGTGTCGGGAGGCAAAAACGCATCCTCAAAGCACTTACCTTGCTCCGCACACCCGGCGGGGGGTGGGTTAGTGACTGAGGAGGAGGTCCCGCAGAGGCGTCCACTAGACTCGTCAGAACTGGCCGGCCGGGGGACAACAATCGTTGGGCTGGAGGCGAGAGGTCTGTGTCCAGTGTGTTGCGGAAGATTGCCGTGAGAACGGCATTTGTGGGCCAGGTGACCCAGAGACAAAGGGAATTGCTCTTTTATTGAGAATGTGGGTACAGCAGCCCAAAGGGGTGTGGCAAAGTAAATAAGTTTAACTGAAGATTCTCCTCCCAGCCCTCCACCGGGGGAACGAGTGGTCTGCTTACCAGCTCCCGAGCTCATCCGGATCGGGGGGGCTCAAGAGGATAGGCAGGCTGGCCGTGAGGTGAGCCTCTGTTGCCTCGAGCCCGGACGGAAGTCAACGAGCGTGTCGGGGGGGCGGGTGGTTCGCGGGGATGTACCCGGCGAAATCGAGCCCGCTGCCTTCCCCAAATCGTAGCAACACGGGGGAGGGCTTGAGTGGCATTCCTTCTTAGGAAGGAAAGCCGCGACCACAACGTTGCCATGGTAAGATTCTCGCAGTGAGAACACGATCCATCCACAAACGACAAACCCTGCCTTGGTGTGATCGCTGCCCAGACACACGAGGCAGCGCCTTTGACCGTCAGTAGCAGAGAGCACTCTAACGCATCCAGGAACTATACAGGGGCGGAAAGGCATCTTTATAAAGACGCGTCCTGAAAAGGACGTTCAACGCCGCTGTGTATTTTGCTCTTTTAGAGAAAATAACCCTTTTAGAGAAATAACTCTTTTAACTGTGCCGTCGAAGCTCCCAGGGGTAAGCTGCACTGTTGTGAAGAGAAGAAGAAAGCCGCTGATATGCGCCGTAGATCCAACAGCAATCGCTCTGAGATAGGAGGAACAGACTGTGACTCGCAGCTCGCTGCATACACAACCGATCGGCTCCCTTTATACCTATATGTCCAGGGGCGGGACATGTAAATTCTGTCTGACAATTTCTCATTGGCCTTTTTCTCATAGATCAGAGATGCAAAAGGCTTTCTAGAGAGACCCTAGTGTCGCTTCTTCGACACAATGTCGAAGTGAGCGACAAACGTGGAACAGATATAAATAACACATTTTGCAAGTCATCCTTTTTAATCATTTTATAAATCATTTTCTGCGACAACAGACTCCTGTTTGCACCTGCTCTACCAGGCCTGATGCAAATAATTATTTCAATCAGCTGCTCTGAATGATGCATTTTATAGACAACAATAGTCAAGGAGATATTTGCTTTCAAGGAAATGCTTCCTTCTAATGTGCTTCAGGGCACATTAGGGTTGTCAAATATATGACTACAACAGACAAAGCATTTATATATTTCATTTCTTTTATCTCTGTTTGATTCAAATGCACAAAGAAGATCACGATGAAGATATTGGTTCCAGGCGCGCTGTTCCCTGCCTCTGTCCGTGGTGCTGAAACAACCTCAGGCCATAGTGTAAAACATTACAGATCATGTGGTGACCATTACTCTTTTGAGAACTCTTTTGAAAACATATGGTATAATAACCATATGATTAGAATGGATTCTTAAATGAGTAATTATCTCAGTAAAGGAGCTTAATCGCATTGTGTTTGATTAATCTGACCCAGAAAAACATGATCAGTTCCAGCACGGCCTCTTGCAATGAGAGAAAAAATGTTTTGGTCTTAGAGAAGAGGCAACCGGTCACCATGGTAACATCAGTACATCAGGATCTCATAGGGGCAGCACACAAAAGGCTGAAGAACTCCAAAACAATCTAAATCAGTAAAAAGCAGCCTAATGATAATCCAGTGTGTATAGAAAACTGATGAGTGGCTGCAGTAAGATACAGACAATAATTTGTTATTTATTAAGCTCATGCAAAATAGTCAGTGTTTTGTGTCTGTAAGATGTTTAGGCCTTCTGAGAAGGGCACTAAAATAAACAACCATTGTATTTCAGTGACAGATTCGTTTTTTAACCCAAATTTATAAAAAAGATCCCTAAATTTCTTAAGAGACTCTTTCTCAGTTGATCTGCCTTTAAAAGATCACATTCATTTGTATTGATTGAATTTTCTCATAATCATTCACCTTATTTGTTATTTGTCAGAAACATGCTCAGGTTTGTCTCTTATTGTCCAGATGATGCTCTAAAAGCGTATGTTAAGGTGAGGCCACATCCCAAACACTCGTGTTTATGATAATAATGATTTCTCATTAAAAAGATGATACATGTAAGCTCTCAAATGACTTATTCCTAAATAATTTCATTATAAATTTAGTTGTCATAGTTTCCTGGGCCCCATCAATATCCGAAGAGTAGGCTGGAGATGTGTTTATCTCATCAGCGATCATACATGACTAACCATCTCTGGTTCCATGAGGGAAGAGCAGTTACATTTCCTCTTTGGATGCTGGTCTTATGCTGCGGGTCATAGACAGCCATTCAGCAAGAGAGGGGAGGCAATCAGCTAAATGTATAATAAATGTTCTTAAGTTTGTACAAAGAACATTAACTACAGTGGTAACACTTTACAATAAGGTTCCATTTGTTAACATTATTCAACAACATGAATTAACATGAACTAACAAAGAACAATACTTTTAAAGCATTTATTAATCTTATTTATAGGGATAGTTCACCCAAAAATGAAAATGATCTCATCATTTACTCACCCTCATGCCATCCCATATGTGTATGACTTTCTTTCTTCTGCAGAACACAAATTATGATTTTTATAAGAATATTTCTGCTCTGTATGTCCATACATTGCAAGTGAATGGGTCTAACAATTTTGATGCTCCAAAAAGCACATAAAGGCATCATATACGTATGCCATACGACTCCGGTGTTTTAATCCCTATTTTCAGAAGTGGTATGATAGGTGTGGGCAAGAAACATAGCAATATTTAAGTAATTTTTTGCTTGCAAATCTTCTCCCTGCCCAATAGGGGGTGATATGCATGAAGAATATGAATCACCAGAAACACAAGAAGAAGAATGTGAAAGGGATCTGTTTCTCACCCACAGCTGTCATATGACTTCTGAAGATATGAATTTCAACACTGGAGTCTTATGGATTACTTTCATGCTGACTGATGGGATTTTTTTGAGCTTCTAAATTTTGGTACCCATTAACTTGCATTGTATAGACCAAAAGAGCTGAGAAATTCTTCTAAAAATCTTCATTTATTTTCAGCAGATGAAAGTCAGTCACATCTGGTATGACATCAGTGTGAGTAAATGATGAGAGAATTTACATTTTTGGATGAACTATCCCTTTAATGTTAACTTTAGCATTTACTAATACAGTTTTAAAATCAGAAGTTGTTTTTGTTAACATTAGTTAATGCACTATAAAACTAATATGAACTAATGATGAACAATTGTATTTTTATTAAATAAAATGAACAAAGATGAATAAATTATATATATATATATATATATATATATATATATATATATATATATATATATATATAAATATCGTGCATTGTTTGTTCATGATACCTAATGTATTAACTAATGGTAACAAATGGAAAATTATTGTAAAGTGTTGCCACTATAGCTTTGAGTGGGCAAAACATACAAGATCCAGCGGTAGATTTATATCATGCCACTTTGAAACAAGATTTACTAACGTATTGAGCCACCCTAGCATTTATCTGGGTCAGTGTGGGCTAGATTACTTCTGAAATGTAGGCTACACTATGAAAAATGTCAGTAATTTTAACAGTAAAATACTGTAAAAATGCTACAGAAATAAAATGTTAATTGATTAACAAATATTAACAGTAAAATATACAGTAAAATGTTTTAATATATTTTAAAAGACAATACAGTAGTTTTTACAATAAAATTATGTAAAAATTGTATTATTTAAATGTAAAATTAAGATTTTCCTGTATAATTAAAGGTAAAAAGAACAAGAGAGTACATGTTATTTTTTACAGTAAAAAACGGTAATCGGGCATTCCCACAATTCCCTGCATGACCCATTACATTTCATTATATTTTATGGGAATAGTTATGTTTCATCATATTTTTAATATCAGTTATGTACACTGCGGTGTTCTGTGCTATATTTGATGTAATTTTGTTAATGTTTACTGCATTATTTAAATCTCATATGTGTTACCATGATGGTGTTTATTGTTTGTGTGAGTGATACTGAGCACTGTCTCTACATGTTCACTGCACGTTATTCCTAGAAGATTCACTATTGATGTCATTGAACTTCATGTCATCATGTGCCCTTCTGTAGTTACTATGGTGATTAACAAATACCTTATAAAGTAAACAACAGATTTTTACAGTTGCAGAAGGCATGTTTATGAATTTTTGTTACTGTAAATTTAACAGAATTTATAAAAATAAAAAAATTCAGTGCCAGCGTGTAAATTACAACCATTTTACACTGTAAAATGTACAGGTTGCTCTGTAAAGTGGTTTACATTTTAACTGTATTTTTTACATAATTATTCTGGCAACAACAGCTGCCAGATTGTTTTTGTAAAAACAACAGGATTTTTTTTACAGTGTACAGATTAAATGTAACACAACTAAAATTGTAATTTGTAACATAATCTTTTTGATTTTCTGGAGTATTTACATGTGATTCATTGAAAGTCAAGTCTGGTAGGTAAAGTAATCAATATTTAATCATGAAATCCATAAAAAGTAACTGTAATCCGACATACACATTTAAAATATGATGTAATCGGTTTACATAATCCAATATTACACACTGTTTAATGTTAATTTATGCAATTGCTACTTCTACCTGATTTGACCCATAAAATGACATTCGGTAACATCAAGTATAGTCGAGTTGATTCAGTCAATTATAAATCATATTTTTGACAAACAAAACCAGTTAGTTTAAAAGCTACCATATGAATATATTTAGGTTACTTTTTGTAGTTCTGGTCTTACCATCTATATTGAAGATTTTGCCTCAGCAAAATGCTTAATCAAACTGTAAATAACTCTGTATAAAGATAACCTGCATTTGATACCACAATGAGCTATTTCTACACGATCTAATCCTCAAAACATTGTGTTGGTGTGATCTAATGTATTCAGATTGATTCAGTCATATTAATTACAATTTCAGACTAAAATCAGCTAATTTAGATGTTACCACATGATGCACATTTTAGGTTAATATTTTTTTATCAGTTATAAGTTCACAAGACCCCCTTGCTTGCATTGTACATTTTTAGGAGTACTACTGGAAAAGGATATTTTTTGGTTCCACAGTGGTGATAAAGAGGGAGAGAAACAGTCCTAAATCATGGAGCCTGCGCTTTTCCCATGTAAGAGGATGAGTGAGTGAGTAAGAAGAGAAATTGTGTCGACGTGCACACAAGCAATATTTGATTGCTGCAGCAGAACAGCGTTTCTCCGTCGAGCGCGAGCTCTAAAGAAGAGCGCCAGGAGATGAAAACATGAATCTGTGAACGCCAACGGTGAGAGCAAAACAAAGGGATTGTAAGAAACTTTTATTCTGAGAATTATGGCACATTTTCAATTTTTATAAAAGTGTCAGAAATGCCAATCTTTTGATGCGCGTGCATGAACACCTCATTCTCAGAACGTGTCGCGCGCGGACTCCAGAAAACTTTAAGCGATTTTTTCCACAATCTGTTACTTCTGGTAAGTCAATACATCCGAAAAACTAATTGCAAAAGAGTTTGCTTTCACGTGGACGCGTGAAAATAAGATCAGAGTAAAGATGAATTTTCAAAACAGTTGTGATTTAGAGAGACCTGAGATGAACGTAGACTTGGAGGCACCTGAAAAAATATTATTCGGCATCGGAACCGAAAACTTCGTCACGCTTCTGATATTCGGACTCATTTTTACTTTGGGGGTCCTTGGAAACTCTCTGGTCATCACGGTTCTGTCTCAACGCAAACCTGGGCAGCATAAAAGCACCACCAATATCTTCATCCTGAACCTCAGTGTGGCAGATCTGTCCTATCTTCTCTTCTGCATCCCCTTTCAATCAACAGTTTACATGATGCCCACATGGATCCTGGGTGCTTTCATTTGCAAGTTCATTCACTATTTTTTCACCGTGTCCATGTTGGTGAGCATCTTCACCTTATCAGCCATGTCTGTGGACAGGTATATAGCCATCGTGCACTGCAGAAAGTCATCTTCCATTAGAGTTGCGAAGCATGCATTGATCGGGGTGGTGATTATATGGGTGCTCTCCTTAGCCATGGCCAGTCCAGTTGCCTACTACCAGGGCATCGTGGAAAGTGAGGATAACAGTACGTTTTGCTGGGAAGTGTGGCCAGACCACAGCCAGAGGAAGATCTATGTGGTGTGCACTTTTGTCTTTGGATACGTGCTGCCTTTGATTCTAATATCTTTCTGTTATGCAAAGGTAAGTGGTTAATTTTTGACTTGATTATGAATTTTAGATTTTTAATAATCAAAAGGATTGTTTAAATCTCTATATCTAGTGGTCTTTCATATTCTAATTTCAAACTATGTTCCAATGTGTCCTTTAGGTCCTGAATCATTTACATAAAAAGCTAAGAAATGTCTCCAAAAAGTCTGAGGCATCCAAAAAGAAGGTAAGATATAATTTGTGCTGGCTTCATATATTAAAATGAGTCTTACACTTACTGTTTTCACTTTTGAAGTGCATACATCTCATAACCTCAACGAATTTGTGTAATTTAACACACAATACAAACCACACCTCTTTATGTTCAGTTTTTGATTACATAAATCATCATGGTGTAGTAAAACCACCAGTAAATCCTTTCCATCTCTTTTGTCAGACTGCTCAGACAGTTCTGGTGGTTGTGGTGGTCTTCTGCCTGTCCTGGCTGCCCCATCACGTGGTGCACCTCTGGGTTGAGTTCGGCTCCTTTCCTCTAAACCAGGCGTCCTTCTTTTTCCGAGTGGTGGCTCATTGTCTGGCCTACAGCAACTCCTCTGTTAACCCTATTATTTACGCGTTCCTCTCTGAGAACTTCAGGCAGGCGTATAAGCAGATGTTCCATTGTAAGTTTGCCTCTCAGTGCCCTACCAATGAGGCCAGAGAGATGAAGAGCAAGATGGAGGCAGCGCCGTCCACTAACTGCACCACTGTGTAGCTCCTGTTGCTGTAATGTTTTTCATATTAATACTGTATATGTATAATATAAGTGAGTATAAGTTGCATTTTGAAGCCTGGGAGAAGACAACAAGCTTGTTTACTGTTACATGTTGATTTAAACTGATAAGAATTAAGCTTGGCTTGGTTTTGGATAATGTATTTGTTATATACTTGGTAAATTGGATTAAATAAGCCTTATTAAGGTTTTAAAAATAAGCATTTGCTGTATGCTTACTCATGATGACGCATTGCTGGTCGCAACCAAACAACGACCTTATTGAACACTTGCTGTGTAGTCGTAGAGGTGTATGGCCTGTAAATACATGCATAATACATGGTAAAAATAAATTATGATTTGTGAGAATGGTGGTGAATACTTGGGATTCGGAATGTATTTTGCTTTGCATGGCTACAGAATGATGTTTGAAAGATGCTGATTAAATAGTTTGTGGCTGACCAGAGTAATGGCGAGAGACGTGCACTTAAGTCTGGATCCATTGGTGTGGAGGAAAGAAGGGAGAAGGTTGCGGAGGCGACATTACCTTATTACCATCATTACATTATGATTATGTGACATATGGATTCATATGACAAACTAAAGCCATGTGGTGTAGCAGTTAACAGCTGCATTGATGGATTCTCGAGGCATATCATCTGGATGCAAGCCTACTTCCCCAATAATAATCCTAGAGTAATTCCTGGATATTATGTCCAGTTCTCTTACGAGAGGTTCTCTCGTATTGCGTAAGCTAGCTTACGCTACGGGAAAGATTCATCTTTTCTGAGATATTGAAGCCAAAAAATTATCCTTAATTTTGTATCCATTGTCAACGCAGTGCGGCAGCTGCAGACCTTGAGCGGGCTAGCTAGCGAGCTCATTGGTTGCTCTGCGGCAACTGCTGCAGCCTATAGACGAGCTTGGGCGAACTCGCATCCAATGAGAGGCGTCCGCGCTCACTGCATCAAAGCCCGCCAAAAGGGCGTGACTAGAGTGCATATAAGTGTAGTTCGTAGGCTGGAACCCTGATTTTCATCTCTTCAGCGAGCTCTTCGCATCTCTGAACTGGAAGCCGCCGCCGTTCGAGGGGCATCTAGCAAGCGTGGACAGCGCCGAAGAAGCCGGCCGCCTTCGCCACCTTCAGCCATCCTGCGAGCTACGCCATCCGGCGACGTATCCTTTTTAGAGCAAGCTAAGTTCCTCAGCGTAACTTCACAAAAGAGTATCGAGCGTCTTTTAAAGATGCCTCGCGACTTCCTGCGGCTCATGCCGCGCTCCTCTCAGCGCCGGAGACCGACAGATCACCTGGGACTGGGGCATGCAGAGCTCGCCCTCGCTGACAGCGGATGCGACCTCTGCGAGGAGCTTCGATGTCGACCCTGCGGGCTCGACTCGAAGTATGCAAAACCGAGCTGCCGCCGCCTTCTGTTTCGCCACGCCGAAGAAGCGCTGCTCCCAAAGGCTGCCGGAACCGGTTTTAGAAGCGATTGTCTCGCCGAGCCCTCCTCGAGCATCGCGTCACCCTCCCGCTCCGACGCGCAGTTGCCGCAGCGTCGACTGCTGCCACCTCGGAGAGCGAGGCGGAGGACAAAGGCTGCTGTTCCATCATGGCTTCGACAGCGAGGAGTGGTCACAAGCCTCCTCAACGGCCCAGGAATCCAGCAGGACCCGCGCCGAGTCGAAGGGGAACTGATACGCCTCCTCACACAGGCCGCCGACCGCCTCGGGCTCGAGTGGTCACCGCCCCTGAGCAGGCTCCCAACAGACTCGACGGCTGTTTTCTTCAAAGCCGCCACCGCTGGCGCCATGCCCGGCCGCCCCTTCCTGCTGGAACTCCACGCCGAGCTCTCTAAATCGTGGAACGCTCTCTCGGCCAGGACTCGATCCCACGCCTCCACCGCCTCGCTTCAGTGGACGGTGCCGCCGAGAAGGGCTACTCTTCCATCCCCCGGTCGAGGATTCGGTAGCAGCACACCTTTGCCCGCCTCCGCGAGATGGCGGTCTAAACCAGTGCTCCCGCCTAAGGCCTGCAGAACTACTTCCGCCTGTGTTGGCCGCGCCTATTCCGCCGCCGCCAAGCCGCGATCTGCTCTGCATTCCATGGCCGTCTTGCAGATCCTCCAAGCAGACCTTCTTCGGGAGTGGGATGAGAGAGGCAGGCACCCAGAGGCTGTTACAGATCTAAGGAGCCGACGGACCTCGCCCTTCAGGCCACCAAAGCTGCAGCCCAAGCTATAGGGAAGTGCATGGCCTCGCTGACTGTAACCGAGAGACACCTGTGGCTAACGCTAGCCGACATGGGAGAAACTGAGCGCTCCACGTCCTCAACGCCGCTTCTCCGTCCGGTCTCTTCGGTTCCTCGGTAAGTGGCATTGTTGACCGCTTGAAGTCCAGAAAGCCACCCAAGCCATGAATCTCTTCCTGCCTCGCCGCTTAGCTCCTCTGCAGGCTGCCCACGTAACCAGCCTCCTGCACGAGCATCTTCATAGCGCCCAGCTCAACAAAGCCAGACTTCCCAGCGCCGACAGGGCGGCCGCCCCAGATCGCGCTCAGACAGCCGCCGAGACCACCGCCTCCGCGGGCCTCGGCCTAAGATTGCGCTGAAACCTGAACAACCGAAGTCCTCCTAGCTTTGTTGAACAAACGACGGCTCAGTCCCGCCGCGGTCGGACCACCGCCAAAGCTTCGCCCCTGTCAGTCCCCTTCTCTCAGGCTACTGCAGTGGTGAATTTAGCAGCCAACAAGCCGGTGACACTGCCCGCTTGCCTGCACTCAAACGCCATTTTCACGGCGACCCAAATAAATCTTGTAAAGAGCAAACATGTCTTATGTGTAGAAAATGTGCCCACAACCCCAGTGTTCACCCCTACACACAAGCATAACACATCCCGCGCTCCCTATCAGAGCACGCCTCATAAAGCGGTTACGTAACCGCCGAAGCGCCAGAGTCAATGAAGGCGCTCACAAATGCGCTGGCGCTACCATTCTCTGGCCAGCTCTGTCACACCGACCAGCCCTATGTGTAGAAAACGTGCCCACAATCCAGTGTTCACTTCTGCACACAAGCACTGCATGTCTCGTGTCCCCACCAGAGCACGCCACATAAAGCGGTTACGAACCGCCAAGCGCTTAGAGTCAATAAATGCCCACGAATACGTGCGCGACGCCCATTCTCTGCCCGCTCTGTTACACGGCCAGCAAACATTCCTCTGTGTGTAAGTCCCGTGCCCATGACTATGCTTGCGCATCACGTAACAGATGTGACTCTTTCCCCATTCATTCCAATTGGGAAGTCACTCACAAAACAGCCTGTTCATGCTGTCTCGCGAGCAATCATGCATAAACACACTAAACGCGCCACACATTTTGTTCAGCTCTGTGTGCGGCAATCAGAGCGAATTGGCCATTCACCCTCTAGCGCTACGCTTCAAAGCTGGGAAGCTATTCCAGGGATATCCAAATGGGTGTTAAGCACAATACAACAGGGCTATTTGCTACAGTTCGATCGCTGCCCTCCTCGCCTCAGAGCTGGCTCGAAACCACTGTGAACACGGAAGCAGCGTGCATGCTTCGCTCAGAAATAGCAAGCCTTCTGTGCAAAAGGGCCATAGAGAAATTGCCACCCTCTCTGAGCTGAAGTCGGGCTTTACAGCCGTTATTTTCTTGCTCCCAAGAAAGACGGCGGCCTCAGACCCATATTAGATCTCAGGGTTTTGAACAAGGTGCTTGCAAAAAGACCGCTCAAAATGCTTACAATCAGGAAACTCCTCACGCATGTGCGCCAGGGGACTGGTTTATTTCTCTCGATCTGAAAGATGCATACTTTCAGATTCAGATAAATCCCGCCACAGGCCATTCTTGAGATTCGCCTCGACGGCCAGGTTTATCAATACACCGTCCTTCCGCTCGCCTGTCCTTAGCACCTCGCACTTTCACGGCGCATGGATGCGGCGCTCGCACTCCCTGCGGAGTCAGGGTTTGCGAACTCTGAACTATTTGGACGACTGGCTGATTATGGCTCAGTCACATATGGAGCTTCTGTCTCACAGAGCAGTTCTCCTCAGCCATCTGAACAGTTTGGGTCTTGCAGTCAATTGGACCAAGAGCTCACTACAGCCCAGTCAGACAATTTCCTTCCTTGGGATAGAACTAGACTCGTGGCAATGACGGCTCGCTTATCTACACAGCCGCGCGTGTTCAGCTTGACTAGCCGCGATCTTTTCAGATGAACAGCCTCACGCCTCTGAAGAAATTCCAGAGAGTGCTAGGTTACATGGCCTCAGCCGCAGCAGTACTTCAGCTGGGTTTACTGCACATCGCTCGCTTCAGCATTGGCTAAGCACCCGCGCGCCTCGCCGGGCTTGGGCCACAGGCCGCCAGCCCATCAAGGTGACTCAGACCTGTATTTCAGCTCTGCAGCCTTGGACAGTGGCCGAGTGGTATCAGCGAGGAGTGACAATGGGAGCTGTATCTCGCCGAAAGTCATCTCGACAGACGCGCCCAACACGGGTTGGGGCGCGGTCTGCGAGGGCTCTCCGGTTTTCGCCTATGGTCAGTTCAGGAAAAGCTCCTTCACATAAATTGTCTGGAAATGATAGCGGTCGAGCACGCCATGCGCTTTCTCCCGGTCATTCAGGGTCACCACGCCCTGGTCCGCTCGACAACAGATCTGTGGTATCCTACCTAAACCGCCAGGGCGGTGTCAGATCCAGGAACCTTTTCCATCTGACGGAACGCGTACTGAGTTGGTCCCAGTGCCACCTGCGCGCCGCTGGAGAATATTGTCCAGAGACAATATTCCCCAGGGAATGGTCCCTGCACGCTCAAACAGTCCAGACGCTATGGCACCTATTCGGCAGAGCAGAGATAGACCTCTTTAGCGCCAGAAGAGAACTCTCACTGCCCGATATTTTTCTCGAAGCGAGGACGCGCTGGCCCAGGACTGGCCCAGGCGCCCGCTTACGCCTTCCCCCGTCTCGCTATTGCCACAGGTAATGCAGAGGATCAGGAAACGCGCCACTCGGTGCTCCTCATAGCCCCGCTGGGAGAATCAGACATGGTTCCCGGAGCTTACGCAGTTGTCACTGACAGCACCGTGGCCCATCCCAGTGAGAGCAGATCTCCTCTCTCAAGCTCGCGGCACAATCTGGCATCCCCACCCAGAGCGCTGGGCGCTGCATGTGGGTGATCAACGACTACCCGTCGCTCTGCCAGAAGGAGTAATAAATACCATTATACACGCTAGAGCCCCTTCCACAAGAAGACTCTATGCGCCAAAATGGTCTGTGTTCTCAAAATGGTGCACCGACAGAGACCTGGACCCGCTGGACATGTGGGGTGTCGTCGCTGCTCAGTATTTCTACAAGAGCTGCTGGATAAGGGCAGATCCCCATCCACGCTCAAAGTGTATGTGGCAGCCATTGTGGCGTTCGCTGAACCCCTGCACGGCCAGTCATGGGGAAAAACGAGCTGGTCATCCGCTTCCTTAGGGGAGCTAGAAGGATGAACCCCCCGCGCCCCCCATCGGTTCCTATCTGGGATCTATCTATAGTTCTCGAAACTATGAAAGCCCCCCCTTTCGTACCACTTCAGTCCGTGGATTTGAAATACCTTTCACTCAAAACCGTTTTTCTGACTGCCCTGTCATCAGTCAAACGTGTGGGAGACCTTCAAGCGCTGTCTGTCAGCGCTGCATGTCTTGAGTTTGGACCAAGTGACTCCAAGGTCATTTTAAAACCTAGACATGGCTATGTTCCCAAGGTGATCGGTACTCCTTTCAGAGCACAGGTAATTTCCCTATCGGCGCTACCAGCATCCGAAAGCGAACGCGACGCCAATCTCCTTTGCCCAGTCAGAGCACTGAGATTGTATACCGCGCTCCGCCGCTTTCAGACGCTCTGAGCAGCTTTTCGTTTCGCTCGAGGGCGCACCAAAGGTCTCGCCACCGAAACAGACACTATCTAGATGGATAGTGGACGCTATTGCTGCTGCATATGCGTCAAAAGACCTGCCATGCCCGTTGGGCATTAGAGCTCACTCCACTAGAGGCATGGCATCCTCGTGGGCATGGTCCAGCGGGATTCCCATTCACGACATATGTGTGGCAGCGGATGGACTTCCCTCCACATTTGTCAGATTTTACAATATGGAAGTGCCCGCTCTGCAGGCAAAACTACTAGCGGTTTAATACGCTACAGCTCCCCTGGTGAGCTGCACTGATGGGACACATTCCACACAGACCGCACCGCCGCTCTGTCGCTCCCTTCCCACTATGTGCTTATATATTACACAAACACTGACCGGCATTCTTGCCGGCCAAATCTTATTTCCCCACTCATAAGGGCTCCCCGGTTCCCCTTAATTCCCTGGGGCTCATACAGTGGATGCTTGGCACGCACGGCATTGACAATGGGTTCCCGTAGCGTAAGCTAGCTTACGCAATACTGAGAGAACCTCTCGTAAGAGAACGTATCGGTTACCTAACGTAACCTCGGTTCTCTCTAGATGAGGGAACGAGTATTGCGTAGCCGGCCGTGCTAGCGCCACGAGCGACTTTTCGCTTCAGTCAATGAAAACCAGGGTTCCAGCCTACTAACTACGCTTATATGCACTCTAGTCACGCCCTTTTGGCGGGCTTTGATGCAGTGAGCGCTGGACGCCTCTCATTGGATGCGAGTTCGCCCAAGCTCGTCTATAGGCTGCAGCAGTTGCCGCAGAGCAACCAATGAGCTCGCTAGCTAGCCCGCTCAAGGTCTGCAGCTGCTGCACTGCGTTGACAATGGATACAAAATTAAGGATAATTTTTTGGCTTCAATATCTCAGAAAAGATGAATCTTTCCCGTAACGTAAGCTAGCTTACGCAATACTCGTTCCCTCATCTAGAGAGAACTGAGGTTACGTTAGGTAACCGATACGTTTTTTTATGTCCTGGATATTATGTCCTGTTGCTGAAAGAGGTGGTTATTCACAAATTATCAGATCTGATTTTGGTAAGGAAAATGTCCACGTGAACAGGCTATAAGAGTTGTTCCGTTAAGATTCGACAGGCACTGTCCAAGGACCTTTTGTCTTTCAAGGAACAAGTCCAGCTAACCAGATAATTGAGAGTTGGTGGGGTATCTACAGAAGGCAAAATGCAGATTACTGATGGATATGTTCAAAGAACTGCAGTCAACTGGTGATTTCACAGGCGATGCAGTTGACAAAGGAATTGTACAGTTTTGCTTTCTCTCAGTAATTCAGGTAGGCCTACTCTTATTATACCATCAATTTATTTATCTTAGTCATTTAACATGTTTCCAAAACAACTTCAAATATCTGTTTATTCATTTTAGTCTAAATACATGTTTTATATAGCTGATTGAAAATGGTTGCCTTAACGATTAAAGTTAAATCACGGTTCACAAGCAACTTCAATCAAATAAATTATAATAAACTGAATTAAATAAAACAAATAAAAAAATAAAGTTGAAACTCATCAAATAAATTAGAAATTTGGGTAGGCCTACATTAAAGTAGTCAAATAGCTACTAAATAGCTACTATTGGGGGATATTGAGATATTGAGATGTTAGAGATACAAAGAGACATGGATAAAAATGGAAATACAGAGTGGTTGATGTCAAATGATTTATCAAGACAGCAATAAGCCACAACAGAGATCTGCGCGCTGCGTAATTTCAGTATGAGAATGTGATATGGTGAGCTGAATTCATTCATAAATTTAAAACGCCTTGATCAGATAATGTGGTTTCTGTGGTTCGCAATTCTTGGGCTTCATTTTCTTGTTGGGCAGACTCTTGGAGAGACTGGCAAAGGTTTTGCGTTTCAGCACCGGACAGATCCTCATCAATAGATGTAAGATTCAGAAACCCTTGTTATTAATGACACCTGTGGCCGTTAAGTGAACTGCAGCCAGCTACCTGTTGCTGTTGCTCGTGCACACACTCCATAGGGACACGAGCATCGACCAAAACAATGACGTAAGGTACAAAGAGGCTGAACATGATTCACCAGCATCATGCTGACAGATGAGGTAGCATAACTAAAATTACACAGTTATGATTTTTTTACTACAAACTTTGAAACTGCGTATTATATTTCTCTCCAGTGTTGGAACAGGGCTAAAACAAAGTGTGGATATAGGTCTGGCTATGCAAGTCTGTATTTTGAAGTAATCACTTTTCTTTGCATGTTACATTGACTGCATTTATATGATAGCCTATGTCATTGTTAGCCAGCTAGCCAGCTTTATCAATAACTGTTAGCTAAATTTGGTGGATGAAGACAGTAGTTTTTTATAAAATAGACTGTACATTATAAATATGTTGACACAGTTCAGTATTAATGTGATTCCTTCACAACTGTCATTGTGATGTAGATGCGCTATTGTTTTATAATAATAGATTGTATATATTTTCTGTAATACCAAGTTATGTTACACTAATAAATGGGTCTTTTTGCATTATCTTGAACATTGTTTAGCATTAATTCATTTCATTTCAAATTGTTATTGAAGTTTACCTTGCTGATTAATTACAGATCAACATTGTTTATGACAGTTACTGTGCAGGCAAGATCAAGTTAGCTAAAATTAAAAAGATCAATCCTTATGGCACTATATTTCACATGATTTGCAGTTATGCAAGCTTATCTGTCCAATAAGAAGAACACCAATTCAGGGTAGGTTTTGATCCCCAAAAACGAACGAAGGTCCCTCCAGGATTCAAATGCCCTGCCGATGTTCTCTCTAGTTTTCACTCGACCACGATCACATTTCCACTTAGCCAGTCAGGATTCAGTAGATAAATTTTTTTTTGTTGTTTTTGTTTTGGCTTAAGTATGTGTAGGAGTCGGCGTTGTGCTGGGAGCCGGATGTTTGCTGGATTCCATCTCTAAGATAATGTTACCTAGTGTTGCAGTTTGTTGTCACTGCTGAATAGTGGAAGAGAAGCACTGAGGCAAGACTCTCTGGAGCGTGTATAAACATCACATCCCATCACAAGATTTTGGAACTTTGTATCTTAGAACTGAACACAATTGGAAAGGTCCATTTTAGTTTTAATGAATGGAGTGATAATTTACGAACGTAACGTGGATAATGATGCTTTTTGGAAACATGTCATAAAGATTAGGTAGGCTACTACTTTGGTGCAACCAACAGTCTACTTAACTTAGTGGATTCTACATAATCTACATGTATCATATACCCTTTTGTTATTCATTAATGTGCTTTGTTTTTAGGATGAGCTAGACACTGCTGTAAACATGTGGAACAACCACCGAATGCGACGTGGCAATGGTCGTGACTTGCAACATGGAAGACCCGTCCTCATGTACAATATACCAGGACATTATCAATCAAAAGATTACTTGAATACCATAGATCCTGAAAAACCAGTAGTGATAATCCATGAAAATGTCTGCCTGTGACTGTACAAAAATATTCGCCCTCTGGTTAGCGAACCTTTAGGTTTATAGATGATGTGCATATGCCAAAGTTTGTATGAAAGTTTACATTTCATGCAATTTTTGTATAGTTTTCAGGTTGTGTTTGTTTTGTGTTATCCTTACCTAGCTATGTTTTATAAAATTTTACATTTTTACATTTATTGGAAACATAGTATTAAAAGTAATTACATGGAAAGGTGAATTAAAGTACTTTTATGAAAAGGACAACTATAAGATCTATACAATTGTGTACAAGTATAAATGAATCAGTTGCAAATGTAAATAAAAGCAAAAAGTAACACTCAAGTGTACTGCTTCAATAAATGGTGCTGGAAAATTATTCATAATACCTATTGAATTTATAAACAGAACAAAAACCTGATGAGAAAACATAAACAGACCCATTGAAACAAGTCCACTAAATTACGATATCTATTATAAACCTGTCTATAAAATATACCATGTCTATAAAAGTGGAAAACCAGGTGTCAACCATCCTTTTCCATTCACAGCTATTTTTACAAGTTTTGAATTAAATCCAACCACAACTTCAATCAACTTTATTGTTTGATGCTGGCGCTTTCACAGTAACAACATATATCTATGATTTATCCATTACGCACACTCCACTGTTTAAGACAGAGCAAAACTCTGCCCTAAATTCTGCATAGGTGCTCTAGTCACATGCCAGTTCCAGGTGATATGTACACGTGTTAGCAATGGGCCCTCTTGAAAACTCATTAATTTCTGTAAATTTTACATTAATTGTCTTGGATAGGAATAAATCAGAGCCTCTGCAATATCTGAGAATAAGACCAAGCTCCTTCTGGGCTCTTTCTCTGATGAATCATAGGAGATGATTGGATACAGTGATTTCAGATGGGGACATTGAGTTTGGGAACATGACGGATTTTGCCACACTTCTCGCCTTTGGTTGGAGATTTTTTGTTATCTCTTCCAGCCTTTTGCCAGTTATGGAGTCCCCAACAGATCTCAGAATAGGTTGCCAGCACTTTATTATGTAGACATAAACCATTTCTTTATGTGCAATTTCTTCCAATATTTTATGGATATTTTCATTTGGAAGCACCAAGCAGTTGTGACTGCTAAGTACACTTAGAATTTCATACATGTCAGCATTTTGAAAGTCTTGGAGTGCTTCACTTAAAACATCCTTCTCTGTTGGGCTAATGTAATTGAAAAACAGCTCCATAGGACTGGCCTCTGGTGAAGGAAGGGACAGTGCTTCGTTTAAAAAAGGAGGTGCCAGCTGGATGGGCAAGTATCCAAAGTGCAGCCATCCAATGGCCAAAATGTGTGCGACAGCTTCTCACTCTCTTTCTTGGTAAGTGTGATGTAGAGTAGGTATCTTGTAAGTTGTTCCACAAGTTCCAGAAATCACTAAGACAGTCTCGGAACACTCCATCTCCAATTGCAGCTTCTTTCGAGTAGACATTTAAATGTTACATTGGCATGTAGTATGTTTTTGTCTGAGAAACCATGAATGGTATAATTTACACAATGAACTCTGCAGACTACAATTGCTTACATTTCGGTCACATTTCTGGGGTTTTCAAAAAACGATTTAGTGTCTGTTGGCTCCTGAGAGTTAGCTGACTGAGGTGGATCTTCTGTCACTGGCACTGCTGTCTAAGTTACTTCAACAGCTGTGTATTCACAGAATGTGCTTTCTGAAATGAAGATTGGATTGGACTCGGTCGGAACTGTTTCCAGTATTGTTTCAACAAATGTTTCAGTCATCACACAATCCTGTACAACATGTACAGGTGAGTTTACAAGTGACTCAGAGACCATGTCAAAGGATGTGTTCACATCATTACACAGGAACGCCACTTCATCATCATAAGACTGGAGTATGTCATCATTTGAGTTCAAAGAGGCAGAAGGAGGAGAGTGCAGAGTTTGACTTCTGTTCTGACTGTGACATCTTGATGTACTTGGAGTTATTTCTGGGGTGGAAGCCAGCTGGGGTCTCTTTGAAGATTGATGCCAGTCAGTTTCGTCACTCTCATCAGAATTCTGATCTTTCAGTCTTGTGCAAACATATAGTCTAAGGATTTTGTGATGTGTTGCCAGAATGGCCACCACAACAATGTGGGCTGTTATAATTAGTACTGTAAATGGATTACACATGCAAATGATCAACTAAGTCATTAGTTGGTTAAAGTTGCTTTATCCATTCAACATACATCTTATAACAGACTTACACATAGTTTTTAATATTGACAGTTTTAAAGGTATAGATGTAAAAATGAGCGATTGCAAGTTCCAAATGCGTGTAGTTCACTGAACTATGACGCATTGATTGATTGATTTGATTAAAAGTGATTCACATTGATAACTTGTGAGAGTTGTAATGATTCATCAGTTGTTTCAATCATACTTTAAAATGAGTCAGATCAAAAGAGTAAATCGTTTGATGATTGAATATGAATCAGACATATCTTCTTGTGTTGTATGTGTTTTTATTTATTTAAAAATGCAGGAAATGCAATGTTTTGTATCTGTTTGAAACATGCATCATTGGTTTGACCATCTTAATAGCCAAAAAACAATAAAAATAAGCTTTTTGTTCACCCAGCAATTTCTCCTCTGGGACACCCCGCTATCTTAAAGTGGATTAGTACAATCTTAAAGTGGTCCATTAGTACAGCGTGCAATTATATTCATTATGATGGAAGCGAAGGATGCCAAACTGCATGCTGCACCAATTCCAATCTCAAGTCGCAAGCCTTTAACTCTTTACCTTATGATCACGAGAAAACAACATTCTGTCATGTCAAGATCATGAGAAAATAAAATAGCACAAGAAAATAATAACACAGGGCCTCTTTGAGCTTCTGTAGGTTTTTGGAAGGAAATTGGTACTTTGATTCACCAAAGTGGCATTCAACTGATCACAAAGTATAGTCAAGCCATTACTGATGTAAAACAGCACCATCACTATTTGAAAAAAGTCATTTTTGATCAAATCTAGACAGCCTCCATTTCCAACAGCCATCTCTACAACACCTTATCCTTGAGTAATCATGCTAAATTGCTAATTTGGTACTAGAAATTCACTTACCATGATATCAAACACAGTTGAAAGCTATTTGGTTCATTAAATGAAGCTTACCATTGTCTTTGTGTTTGTTTTTGAGTTGCCACAGTATGCAATAGACTGGCATGTCTTAAGGTCAATATTAGGTGAAAAATAGAAAAAAGGAAACAGCTTTCTCTAGATTCTCATCAGTCAATCCTTGTTTTGAGGATTAAAGGCTATACAATGCTTGAAAGTACACTGAGACAATGCTGAAGATTTCATACAAAGGTGTACACTACAGTCTTCAAAGACAAAGGGGATCTGGCTCTAACAAGGACAGAAAGAGATGTGGAAGGCCAGATGTACAACGAAACAAGAGGATAAGTACATCAGAGTCTCTAGTTTGAGAAATAGACACCTCACATGTCCTCAGCTGACAGCTTCATTGAATTCTACCCGCTCAACACCAGTTTCATGTACAACAGTAAAGAGAAGACTCAGTGGTGCAGGTATGGGATCAAACTTCCGTCAAAAGTATTGTGGTCACGGATCTAAATATAATAAGCATGAATAAAAAAATAATACATGCAAAAATAAATACAAATTGCAGATCAAAATAACATCGAATAACATCACCTCCCCTCTTCGAATGATTGGCTAGAGGAGGAGCTGATGGCTGCAGATGGGGTGCTCTGTTGGGGTGGATGGTAGTGGCAGGACTTGCATCCTTCCTCAGGTTTCGGCACAAGTGTAAAGGGATTCATGGAAAGGAGGAGGCGAGAACCGGCTTGACAATATAAATAGTAGTTTAATATTAAACTTAACCAAAAAGACAAAGACACACAGGTGTTGGACAGCTGTCCGTAAATCTCTCTCTCTGTCCCACTGCAGTCTCAAGTCAGCCTGTATACCTCTCTGAAGCTTGATTAGCCTGATTAGGGGCCGGGCGTGTGCCCTTCCACACAGTGTAAGTGTGTGTGTGTGTTTGTGTCTATGTGTATGTGTGTGTGTGTGTGAGAGAGAGAGAGAGGGATAAAGAGAGAGAGAGAGAGAGAGAGAGAGAGAGAGAGAGAGAGAGAGAGAGACTTTTGACTTGACTTTTAAGGTCTCTATATTACAAAATGTAAAAAAATAAAACGAATAAATAAATAATCACACATTAATGAGCGTAGTTTTACAAGCAAACATTACTCAAATATAAATTTGCAAACAGTCATCAGGGTCAACTTCACAAATACACTGATTTACTGCCCATTTATATTTGAACATCTGCAGATCATTTATCAATTTATAATAACTATACCCTATGTTAAGACACGATTTTATTAATCCCTTTAATAATGAAATAACATCAGTTGATCCCTTTTCACTTTTTTATATTTTCTTGACAACTATATAGCCATCTTTGCTTGCCCAAATAGATAGTTTAATAAAAACATGACTCTTCATTCTACTTCTACTATACTTGGGCCCATAAATAAACCATGCAGGTGTAAAAACTTCTCCCAGGGTTTGACACCACTCTTCTAATATATAAAATAATGGCTGTAATCTCACACAATTAAAAAAATAAGTGAAATACTGTTTCTTGTATTCCACAAAAAGGACACCCTTGCCCAACTTGTGGGTCAAGGTGTACTCTGTGTCTGTTTGTGGCTATTATACCATGCACAATCTTGCATTGCAGGTCTCCAGTTCTTTTCTCAATAGGAGGTTTGTACAAGGACCTCCAGCAGCCTTTAGGGGAAGCACTTGACCCAAATATCTCCTGCCATTTAGACTCTCTCACACTCTGTAACTGAAGAAGATGTGACACCTTTACACACAGTACATAAATAGCTTTCTTTCCAGCATTTCTAAAACAAATCCCAGCTGAGGTGTCTTAAAAGAATGCAAACCAGTCTACATTTTTTGCGAATTTCTAATACCAGGTGAGAAATTCAGCTGATTTAAAAAGATCTAAATCCAGTGCAGAATTAAAAAAAACAGTGATTCTTTTCTCATGTCGACTAGCCCCTGTCCTCCTTCCTGTATTGGCAGATAGAGTGAGCACTGGTGCCTTCAACCAGTGCTGACCTGACCAGCAGAAGTCCACCAGGTGCTGTTGAATTCTTCTTACTAGGTCCTCTGGAGGCTCTAGAACCATCATGTTGTGCCATAGAGATGATGCAACCAGGTTGTTGCAGACCAGGATTCTCCCCCTGTAGGACAGCTGGGGTAGCAACCATTTCCAGTGAGACAACTGAGCGCACACTTTTTCCACTATACCTTCCCAGTTTTTTTTTCAATATTCATCTGTCCCTAAAAATACCCCTAGATATTTAAAACCTGCTCACCCCTTACTGCAAACCACCAGGTAGTGATGGGCTAGTAAAATCTTGACCACACCACAGAGCATCAATTTTTTGCCAATTTACTTTGGCTGAAGACGCTTTCCCATAACATTCCAAAGCGTTTTCTAAACATTGAACATCACATTGATTTCTAATTAAAACTGTGCTATCATCTGTATATGCAGAGAGCTTGATAAGGCACTTAAAATACAATGTATTGAGCTGTAAACCTGTTAGCTGTCTTCTCAATCTCAAATCAAATCACTTTATTGTCACACGACCATATGCACAATGCAACAGTGGGTGAAAGTCTTGTGTGCAGTTCCGAGCAAAATAGCAGTCATGACAGTGACGAGGCATATACCAAATTAAAATATACAACATATTTACACAAAACAAATTACATAGCTAATGTAAACATAATACAATGTACAGTAAACAATACACACACTATAGAATACACATACACATAATATAGACTACATATACAATAAAAAATTATATAAAGTGTATAAAAAATATAGAGTAGGTTGTATTGTAAAGATAATATAAATTATGACAGTCCAGAGTGAGATAATAAGATTAATAAAGTGCAGTGCTGATCAAGTGATGATCAAGTGTTCAAATGTCTGATTGCTTGAGGGAAGAGGCTGTCATGTAGTCGGCTGGTGTGGGTCCTGATGCTGTGATACCGCCTGCCTGATGGTAGCATTGAGTGTAGCCCATGGCTTGGGTGGCTGGAGTCTCTGATGATCCTCCAAGCTTTTTTCACACACCTCCTGGTATACATGTTCTGGAGGGAAGGAAGCTCACCTCTGATGATGTGTCTGGCAGTTCGACCACACTTTGCAGGGCTTTCTACACAGCAAAGTCTCAATGGCTATACTGTAAAGTTGACCTGAAATAGGACAACCTTGCCTAATTCCTCTGTTGACTATTACAGGAATACTGAGTCCACCAGCTATTTTAATCCTACATGTGGCCTCAACATACACAGTTTTATTTTTGAAAAAAATTGTCCTCAAAATCAAAATTATAAAGGTATCAAAAAGAAAAGTGTGATCAACTCTAATGACAGAAAATCTATATTGGTATTATTATAAGAGGCAAAATCAAAAATGTCTCTTACAAAATGTAAATGATCTATTATTGATCTATTTCTATACAATATGACTGATCTTTATGTATAATTGTTTGCAATACACCATTTACCCTATTGGCCAGACATTTAGAAATTTTTTTGTAATCAGAGCCTAAAATTGCAACAGGTCTCCAGTTCTTCAAGAGAGTTAGGTCACCCATTACGGACTGACAGAGCTGATGTTTCATAAAATCGAAAACCACGCAAGTGAAACAAAACAATTATTATCTACTCTTTATAAGACTGTCCAGCGATGGAAAAAAATAAAATAAGAAAAGTTGAAAAAAGGAAAAGATTATTTGAAAGCAAAAGCTCTAATGTTATATAAATATAAAGAAATATGAGTGAATTGTTATTGCACGTGATTATATTGTGCAGTAGTGAGTCTTTGGAGGCAGATTTAGCCGTTAAAGATGGATGGCCTTTTTGTGTCTGGCTGTTCTGGTGCTCTGTGCTATGTAGCGCTGGCCAGAGGGCAACAGTTTAAAAGAGATTGTGGTCTGTATGAGTGGGGTCCAGAGTGATATTGTTTGCCCTTTTTCTCACTCTAGATGTATACATTTCTTGGAGGGTGGGTATGGGAGCACCAGTAATCCTTTTAGCAATCCAAACTGTCCTTTGTAGTCATCTGATGCCCCACTGTACTGTTAAAACTCATAAATAAAGTGTTTCCTTAAGCTCAATAAACAGGAATTAATTTGTATTTGACTTATGTAACGTTAGTCTCGAGTAATAAACAGCTTGATACTTCAAATTACTTGTTCTTAGGACCCAAGATTGACTCAAACATTGACATAAAATAATACTCTAATAGCCTTTTTAAACAATTATTATGCAAAATAATTAAAAGTAATTTACATAATTAGAGAAGAACAATTCTCCAAGCACCCACCCACGCACGTACGAATGTGCAAAAAACTTTCTGAATTTTTACATTAAAAAAACATTGTTTAGTATGTTTTTAAGCGATTTGAATTATGCGGACAATAGAGATGTCCTCATAAACCACATAATACCCTTGTAATTACCAGTTTGTAACGTAAAAAAAAGTCCTTGTAAACCACCCAAACCCACCCACACCCACACACACACACACACACCCACACCCACACACACACACACACACACACACACACACACACACACACACACACACACACACACACACACACACACACACACTACCACACACACACACACGAATTGTTATTTTGTGTTCAACCAACAGAGGTCAGGCTTATACAGCATTTCAGCACTTCACATCAAACCCCCCTGTAGATTTACTCAAGTGTCTAATGGCACAAGAGCCCTCTTAATTCAACCCACTAAACAAACAACAGATTAATCCAAAATTGTAATGATAATAATAAAAACACAGCATTAATATTAAAAGTAAAGCCTATTTCACATTGCAACAATGGAAAAAGTAATTTGATAATTGAAACCAATATTCAATTAATAGTTACATAGTTTTTTTTTTTTTTTTTTTTTTTTTACAGACAATTCAATCATGTTTTCACCATCATTAGCCAGCTAACTTGACATACTGTGCATACCAAGAACTGCAACGCAACAAGGTCCTACCTTTGAGTTATATATATTTTTAAGTCTGTCAATCATTGCAGATAAGTTAGCACTCCTGGTAAGATGTGGCAAAGTGTTGCTGTAGCCTATAATTTTGAGAAAAGTGTACTGAATCACCGGTACCAGTAGCAGATAGCTACTTCCAGCATCTTCAGCTCTTGTCAGAAAATGAAAAGGAAAATGCTGAGGATGGGAGTATTTTATCTACCAGTAGTTTAGTTTACCTCTAGTTTAACTCTGCATGGTATGTATTCAGGCTTCAACAGCGATTTTTGAGTCATAATTTATGTTTTGGACTGCAACAACACTGACTGCATTACATAGGCTACGAGTTAACAAAAACCTTTAAAATCTATATTTACTGCTTTACTGATACTAAAATATAAGCAATTTTCTTTACTTTCAGTTCTGAGAAGATTACTTCATAATGTATCAATTAGCCTTTTGATTACAAATTACATGACAAAAATCTGATTCAATTTGGATAACGTCTGACCGATTATGAGCAAGTAACAGAACCAGACCAGTTATATTGTGAATCAGTGTCACAAAAATCAAAGGTTATTGTAAAAGCACATTCATGTACATTTTTACAAAAGTACGTTTTGAAACTAAAACTAACTTTCAGCATTTATGTGTGAAGAATTAGGATTCTGAACTACAGCCGTTTCCTGATTTACGTGTAATCATGCAAGCTTCACAAAGGTAACTGTCAAATAAAAATAACTACTTAAATTAATAAGTAATAAAGTAATTTAATCCAAGTTTAGATCAATTTAAAATGTAATTACTTAAACTTGATTAATTTACTCAAATTACAAGTGCATGATTTTCTTATTTTCATAGTAATCCAGATTACATGTAAACAGTTACTACCCAGCACTGATTACTTTGTGTGGAAAGTAGCTCATTAGTTACTATTAAGTGAAGCCACATACAACCACAGTGCAAATTATGGAGGTCTTTTTTTTTTTGTGTGGCATAAAGCTATTTTGCGAATAAACTGACTGTAGTCTCAGCAGATGCAGATCTGAGCAGATCCACTCCTGTTTGCTGTAACTCTGCACACGCTTCAAGCCCTTAAATCATCACAATCCCCGACCAACCATCCATGGAGAATCGTAGATTCCAATCTTTTCCATCAGTGTTTTGAAAAATTGATAAATGATGGAAAATATTTGGTTAAGGGAACCTCTAATTGCCACCTGTTGAGCAGCTTTATTTAAAACTGATGTGTATATATATATTTGCGCCACTAGCGCCACCAAACGGAATTGCAAAACGAAACATTGTTTTCAAACATCTGAAACAAACATATAGTCCCACCGCCAACTCATACAATTGGTTGATTCAATGTTGTTGTGTCAGGCTGAATAGCTGCTCAAAACAAACAGAGGAATTGTTATAGCCACACAGAGACACAGTGTTTAAATTTTTCAATAAAGTTAGTCTACGAATGGCTTAATAGTTCTGTCTGCATTTTAAGATGGAATAGGAGAAAGTATTTTAACACACACACACACACACACACACACACACACACACACACACACACACACACACACACACACACAAACACATACAAAAAGTTCAGCTTTAATAATGGAAACAAATACAGGATCTCCATTATACATTTTAGCCCACCCATAACTTTTGCAGACCCTTCTACTTGTACGCAGCTCATCCAACTAGAATTTAGAGACTGTGTTCTCTGTTTATAATTATTTTATAACTATATGTAAAGGTCAAGAGAGCTCATGCTGCTGTTATACTCCACTCTCTCTCTCTTCCTTTTCCTCTCATGGTTTCAGCTGATGGCCACACATTTCTTAAAGAGCCCATTTTAATCAATAATATTCCAGGCTAGCCCTCAATATTGAGCTCTGTAATCATATAATACCGCAGCATTTGTCATTATTTGTCCTGACGGTTGAGGTCTGTGTTATTCTCCAGGGAGCCGTTCCCTGGTCATTACCGCTGTCATAAATAATATGCACTAATGAGATATGAACTGATTGCGTGTGCATGGCTGACATTTTCATCTCTCACATTAAATGCTGTTTAACAATAGATTACCACCCAATGGTTCCTTCAGTATGCGAACAGACCGAGCGGAAGAGTGAATTAACACTCTATCAGACTGAATTGGAAAATGTAGGCCTACATGATAGACAGAGCTGATATACATTTTGCACAAATACTGTTAAATTACTTTTTTTCAGTCTGTCAAAGAATGACTGAATTCAATTGAAATATTAAGCATAAATGGTGTGTAGAGTGCAAGTCAGCCTTTTTGTTTTCAGGGTCCATTTGCATTACATCACTGAATATAACAGTATTATGCTGCTTCAATTGTTGTTGTTTTTTTGTTTAGTTTTTTTTCCAAATAACGTGTTACATAAAGAGCCTCTCAGAAAAGAAAACTCATTGAAAAGCTCAATTTATTAAAAGAAATGCTAATCTAAATGCTTAATTCACTCAATAGTTCATGTATGGAGTGCAACCATATCTAACACCTTCAGCAACATAAAAATATCAAAAGATGAGATACCATGCAAAAAATGGAAAGTGTATGTGCATGCATATGTATGCTTGTCACCTTTACTGATTAATGACACTGCCTTCTGATCTTCAGTACATTGATGCCCAAGAATATGTGCAAGTAAGTGTGTGAGACACACTGAAAAAGTAAGAGGGTAAAAGAAAGAGAGAGTAGGAGAGATGGAGAGAGGAACATGAAGAGGGATTGGTGTTGGTCTGTCCCTTTGTTCTCAAAGGAAATGGTGTCAGTGGTTCAGTGTTGCTTGTCATTGAGAGGTAAAGATTTACTGTCATCAAAGAGCAGATTAGAATACAGACAAACACACTGATTTGAGAGTGAGAGAGAGAGAGAGAGAGAGAGAGAGAGAGAGAGAGAGAAGAAGAAGAAGGGAAAGAGAGAAAATAGAAAGAGAAAGAGGGAAAATAGATAGAGAAAGATTAACATTTTTGCTGAGGAAACTCATTCCAGGGCTGGCGAAGATATGATCAGCTTATTTCGAGAGAGGAGAACACGGCAGCTCCTTCCTGAATGAATGTTGAAAGAAGTAAATTGTAAATATTGATTTTTGCAATGAACTGTCAATCTCCCTCAGCCGAGATTATGCCGATCATCAGAGACGGATAAATTCGGAAAATGCTGACAAAGACAGCTGTATGGGATTCTTTTTAGCAGCGAGTGGAGTGGGCTTTATATTCTGATGGCTGGTAATGGTTGTTCAATTACATCAGATAGCAGTGGAGATCTCATCAGCGAGGAAAAATGAAACCAAGCGTGACACCACAGACAGACCCCCACAGATAGAGGGCTTTGTCCACCCAGAAGGATCTGAGGCAGACCAGCTCTTCAGTGGTCCTGTCTCACTAAGCATGTCAATTTTGATTTACCGGGCAGGAAACCTTTTCTAGGTCTGGGTCAAGCCATTGAACTGATGTCAGTCCTTCAGAATCCAAGCGCAGTTTTTGATATACAGTTAACAGAAGCTTTTGTAGATTTTAATATATAACAGTTATGCATAGCTACATTTTGAACAGGACAGGCAGTGATTTTTTGTTTTGTTTGTTTTTTTGCATTCCCTCACAATAGTTTTGCATCCACCTATAAAGTTTTTCATTCCCTCAGTTTAGCTTTAACCATGTTTTACCTGTACAGGAATTAAGCATAGTTTTCCTGCAGTAACAATAGTTAAACTATGGCATTTGTAGTAAAACCATAACCACAAAATTTGTGGAGTAAAACCATGGTCAATTCTGTGATTCTGATTTTACTTGAGTAACAAAATTTTTACAATGATATTCAAAGTAAAGCCTTAGCAATACTAAAGGAAAACCAAAACTATGGTAATACAAATCATAATCTTTGTGCAAAAAATATGGATACTACAGTGTTGTTTTAGTAAGACTATGGTTAATTTTATGGAACGTGTACCTTGTTTTTTAAAATCACGGTTTCCACCAATAAGACATTTATACAAAAATAACCATGGTTTAACTACTACGGCGTAGTAATTGCAGTAACCATGATTTCAGTAAATATTTTTGCCGTAAGAACCCTGGTTTTAAAAATCATTGTACGTACATGTACCACAAATTAACCACGATGTTACTGTAGTAAAACATGGTTAATTTTTGTAACGGATATTGAAGCTATTGCGAGGGAATGTAAAAGTTATTACAAGGCAACGGAAAACGTATTGTGAGAGAACGCACACTATCGCGAGGGTACTTAAAACTTTTTTGTGAGGAAACGCAAAACTATTTCAGAAATAAAATCTCTTTCCTCTAAGGGGCTCTGTTTAACCTTTAAGGTGAAGTGTGTAATTCTTTCAATGTTAATATACTTTTTCTAATTCCAGGTTAAAGTGCAAATTTGTTTGAGCATACCGGCCAGCCTGACACAGCAACATTAGTTCAATGCATGAGTTTGGGAAGGGGCCATCAGTATTGGCCACAACAGAAAACTTGTTTGAATACAAACATAAGTTTTGCAATTCCGTTTGGTGTTTCTAGATTCACAGAAATTACACATTTCACCAAAAGGCCACCACATTTTGTATGTTTAAACTATAATATTTAATATTAAACTATATTTAAGAAAGCACAGAATTTTGCAAATAGACTCCTGAAGCTAAGGCCATATCCACATGAATTTGTTTTCATTTAAAAATGCATCTTTTTCTCCAAGTTTTAGCCTTTTTCTCCAAGTTTTAGTTTTAGCCTAGAGTATTTGTCAGTGAAAACTAAGCTTTTCGAAAACACTCCCAAGTGGATCCATTTGAAAGTGCCATCTTTGCATTGTAGTGTGTACATTGTGTGAGACATTGGAAAACTATGACATATTTGTTGTGATGTGATGCAGCATGTGATCCATTCAACCCAAAACAATCAAGATGGCAGCCCATGTTGTAGTGGTGCTGTTGACATCCACATTGATAGTGTTGTTAAAGAGAAATATTACTTTGTATAACCTTAACATTGCATTCCTTCAAAGGTGACGGGAAGTTTACTCGAAATTGGTATCTGGTGCCAGAACACCAGGATAATTGCGTTTTAGACCATACATGGAAATGCGATTGTTTGCATGCGCATTAACCCAATCAAACATTTGGCAAACATGTTAAATTAGTAAAATAAGTAAAATACATAACTTTTTTATGATTTGTGCATTGGTTAAAAGCAGTTTGGGTGTGGGCTGTGTGTGCTGTAGAATGCCCAAACCAATCACAATATAGCACCAGAAAATTTTAGTGTTTTTCTCTTTTTTTTTTATCATGGCCAAAAGCAATGACACTGTTTACATTTAAGACCCTGCTGCGGACCTGAGATGGTTACGTGAGACAGTGGCAACAAGAAATATTTTGGTGCAATGCGTAGGTTTTTAGTGTGCATAAAGAAGCCTGGTGGTGTCTCTAGCAGTGACCATGTGGCTTCTGTTAATATACCATAGGATCCCTCATCCCGCACATCAAACATCTCCCTCTTCCTCTACCTCAGCTTCATTCTCAGGGTGTCAGCGAAACACTGGACCTGATTTGGGTGTAGGATTTCGCTTAAGCCCCCATATTTTCTCAAGCATACAGTAACTGGCAGGAGCCTGGCCTGGCATTTTCATACATTTCAGTGTGGAAAAGTAACTTTTCGAAGACACTTGAAAATGGCAGTATGGATGGAGAGCGTATTGAAAATTAAAATGCCATTTTTAAATATATCCGGATTAAAGTGGGCATGGCCTTAGAGTTTCTTTGCAAAAACACTAGTTTTATTTTTTTATTATTATTATTGTTTTAATTTTTTTTTGCTAATAGTCTCTTGTAACAAACGTTTTGGTACAAAGAGGTATATACAATGATGATGCACTTTAGTGTGACAGAAATAATGATCAGCAGTGACCTGTGCAGGTTAAAGGTTGCCAATAAGGTTCCTCGACAGGAAGTTCTTGCCCCTATTTCGCCATTGCAAAGCCTTTCTATCAAACTAGTCAGAGAAGTTAAGTTACACCCCGTTATCTCAAATTGTCCAAGGTGTCCAGAGTGTTTAATTCGGATATGCTGGTCAGAGTGGATTGTGAGGGAGGTTAATTCACGTGTTGAGATCCTTTGAAAATTTGGTTCAATATTTTGGGATTCCCAGATCTCAGTTCTTTAGGTATTTACAGCTGTGCCACCTGCTCTGTGCTATTTGTGGGAGTAGCCTACACCCCCCTAAAGTGGCAGATACTCTGGGAGAGGTGATTACTGCTTTTGGAAAAGGTCATGAGGCATCAGTGTATTACTTCCTGCTAATTCAGTGTCTGGGGTACGGAGCTTTAACTTCTATCAAGAGATTATGGGAGAAAGATTTCAACTTGTTATTGGAGGAGGGAGTGTGGACTAGGATTCTAAAAAAAATCACACGCGTGCCTTATGCAATTCAAGGTTTTACATAGATTCTATTGGACCTATGTAATATGTATATTAGATTGTATAGGCTTGGTCTTAAAGACAAACCCACCTGCTGGCGTTGCCAATTAGAAGATGGAGACACAACCCATGTTTTTTAGTGGTGTGTTAAGATCCAAGAATTGTGGTTGAAGGTTCAGAGTTTTATGTGTGACGTATTGGGCACTCAAATTTCATTTTGCCCCAGGCTCTGTATTTTAGGCAATGGGGTGGTCATTAGTATAGGGAATAAACATAAAAAATTGGGTCCTAACCAGTGTCATGATCGCCAGACAAATTGTTTTAAGGGGATGGAAGTCGTCAAGAGTGCCCCTATTTCAGGAGTGGTGCTCGGAGATGAATAGGGTGGCAGCTATCAAAGAAGGGTCATCTAGAAGACTGGGGAATTTGGACTCGTTTGTGGGGAAATGGGGCAAATATTTGGCATTCTTGGAGGGCACTCGGGGAGGGGCAGTGGAGAGAGATGTATAGTTATTAATGTGTGTGATTATTATACTGTATATATGTATATATATATACTGTATATATATATTTTTTTATCTAAAAATAAAAAGTGTTTTTAAATACACATATGTGTCCACATGAATGTTTGTTGAGGGTCAGGGTGTGGTTGGGGATTGGGAGGGGTAATAGTGGGGGTTAAATGTTGATTCTGTGTATATACAGTATGATTTTCTTTTACTTGTTTAATATTCGAATCAATAAAAAATGTTACTAAAAAAAAAAAGTTTCTTTGAAAATATTGCTTTGATCAATTTATTGTTTTTTGTGCCCTCAATATCGCTTTCCAACCTGTTAGTGTTTTGTAATATCCTTTAAACTAGCAAAAGCCAGTTTCTCAAGGAAGTTATATAATTTTTGCTGGGAAAAACTATAGCACAAAAATCTGTATTTTATAGATTTTATGAATTCTGTGATAGTTTGTGGTATTAGTTGTTTTTTCTGACTCAAAAACATTCCACCCTGTTTGATAAAAGTACATAAATCGGTATAATAATATTAGTATTTCAAAATATCTACAACTATTGTAATTAACTTAACCTTGACACCCTCAAGCAGCTTATTCTCAATAACTGAGCAAGGGTTAACTTTAGTTCTTTATTTCCAACCTATTAGACTCCATTCAGTTAATTTTCTTGCTATTGTGTAAATGACTGATACAGTTAATACAGTTTAAAGGTGCACTTTGTAACCTTTTGTTTGTATCATCTTGGACTTACAGTGACACCTAGTGGTCTGGATGCTGCATCATTCAAACACAATCGTTTTCAGTGACCAATGCCATTGTAGAAATTATCTACAAAAAGCCAGGATTAATTTAATCCATGAGTGAAAGTGTTCAATAACAAGAAGGTTACCGAGATTAAGCAAGTAGTATTCAGCTGGTCATATGATTCTAAAAGGGCAACCCCCATGATAGTGCCCCTGCCCCAAGTAGAATAAAACTGTTTGTATAAGGTTAATTATATGAATAGAGTCCTCATCTCAAGTGAGTGGTCATGATTTTATACATATGTTTCAAAATTACAATTAATTTATTTAGGAGTAAAACTTTTTTAATGTGGAAATAATTACTGAGTGCACCTTTAAGTGCCTGCAGCTCAACCAGAGCATATTTCTTAAAGTCTGACACACACTTTTATAGAAATACTCCCTTAAATTACAACAGAAGTATATTCATTTTTACAGAGTTACAGAGTTCAAAATGTACTGTAAAACAGAAATTACCCTTATACAGTATTTGAGGCTAAAATGATTATTTCCACATTGTTTTGAGGGAAATTGATTATGAAACATAAAAAATAAGACAAATAGAACACAGAGCAAAAAAACAAGCAAACAGGCAAACATCTTTGCTAAATGTATTTCACCGATGGCCACAATTCATTCAGAGAGTGCAGTGTATCTGTGAATGATGTGCAGAAAGCCAATGTTGGCACTTTGTTTTGTTAGCATGTGCACATCCAGGTCTCATAACATTAGGTCCACTCAATGCGCTGCTCTTTTGAATTACTGCTCCTGGACCAGGCCTGGGAAGGCTCATTTGCGAGCAATCGATATGGGAGAGGGATTGAGTGCAGATGGAGCGGTACATCAGACCGGCCTTGATGGGGAAATCATTGAGGTCAGCGCTGAGAAGGCTAGAGCTGATCAGCTGTGTTAAACTCCTGCAGTGTCTCAGGCTCTGGAGGACAGGGCCGGACACGACAGCAGAAACAGTCTGCTCACTGCTGCATTTTACCTCTCAAACGTGCTTGATCTTACATACAGTACATGATGGTGAGAAGATGGTATTAGGTTTTTAAGCAAGAGACGTGTCTGATTATCTCGTTATCTATAGCTGATGTTGGGTTGGACCTTATATTACTTTGTCAAATGAACATTAAAATAACATTTGTAAGATGCATACAGCGTTTTTGGCTGTAAATGCCTTCTGATCACATCACATTATCTGTCGCAAAGAAAATTTAGATTCAGTTCAAAACAGTCTTTTTGTGATCTATAGTGTGCACATCTTATATGCTCACGTCACCTCTCATATTGAAATTATATTTGATTGTCTTTTAATAACTATCTAGTTTATTTAGAGAAGGCTTGTTCTGGGTTCAATAAAAGTTAATCTTAAGCGACTGCATTTGTGGAATAATGTTGATTACACAAAAAAATTATTTTAAATGTTCTCCTTTAAAAATAGCAAAAATGAAAGTGAATAAGGGCACATTTTTTGGAGGGTTTCGAGGCAAAAATGTGAAAATCTTTAAATTTTTTATTTTAAAACTTGTTGTTTTGTTGTTAAAATTGTCAGTTTACAGTTGTTTAAGGTGTTATGTTGTCATGGCAATGAAGTTTTAAAATTGGATATAACTTTACCCAGAAATGGTTTACATTTTATCACACTAAAATTACGTTAACATGCATAATGTTTTTTAAAGAAAAGTCAAAATTATTAGAATTAATTTAATAAATAATATTATGCCACAAATGCTGTTGATTTAGCTTAACTTGTATTGAACCTAGAAAATTCCTTTAATATTTAATAATTCCTTGTTTGGGGGGTAATGTTTAGGGATCAGTAATAAAGTCATGACTGATCATGTAAAGGAAAATGTAAAGAGTGATCAAATCAGGTCACACACATATCATCTTAAAGGGGGTTATTTTTCAATAATGACTTACTGTGCAGTACATTATCCTGCTTATTACACAATTGCTTACCAAATAAGAAAATAAATGTAATTAAATATTGATTTCAGTTTAAATTATTTTATTATGTTAGAGGAATGACATAGTGGAGTGATTTGAGAGACTACTAGCAAAGCCACATGCAGCTACAGTTTAGCCTCTGTTGACTAAATAGCAATTGACCAACCACAGTCAAGTATTTCAGCGAGCCATCATGAGTGATAGTCCACATGTGCAGCCATACAAATTGAATTCCTCAAAACTTTTTTATGAGAACAAATACCCTTATTAATGAATTACAAATAAAATACATCCATAATATCTATTACTCACCATAAACTGTTTGTTGCTCAATAAGCTTTTTTAGTTGATTAATGTTCAATAATAATACCATATATATATATATATATATATATATATATATATATATATAGCAAATATGTTCACAAAATTGTAGACCAGTGGATTCAGCATTGTCTCTTTTTTGGCTAACTAGCAGTCATGTAAACGGTCTCGTACCAGTCACGTGAGCGTCGATAATTTTTTTCCATTAACACAAATGTGTTAATGGGATTCTTGTTTTCTGGTATGAATGCATCCATGGCAAACAGCTGCACTTGAACTTTTGTCTGAGCGATTAGGACACAAGGACAGTGCCTGCAGCACTTGGTGTCCTTTAATTGCCATTTGCATAGTGGGTTAATCATTTTCTGACTCCCCCAATTACTTACCCTCTGTGTCCATGTCAATGATGCTCTCACACAGATGCCCACATTTGGGATTATGGAGGCTTTGTTTTGCTTAAATGGTTATCGTCCCGGAATCCATCACAGTTTGTGCATTTAGAGAGCAGAGCATGTGGTTTTCCATTTGGATGCGTTCTCTGAATTCTGAAAGCATATCATGGGTCCCCATTCATAGCATTGTGCCAATATATATATATATATGTGAAATATGTAATACATCTATCTATCTATCTATCTATCTATCTATCTATCTATCTATCTATCTATCTATCTATCTATCTATCTATCTATCTATCTATCTATCTATCTATCTGTCTGTCTGTCTGTCTATCTATCTGTCTATCTATCTATCTATCTATCTATCTGTCTATCTGTCTGTCTGTCTGTCTGTCTGTTTGCTGTATACAAAAAACAAAAACAATAATATACAATATGCACCATAATTAGTTGGCACAGAATGACAGTTTTGCATGGGCATAATTAATTGTAATTGCCTAGTATTTCCATTAGTCAGTAGATAAATGCCTAGAAAATAAATTATATTTAATAACCCACAAATGCATGGTAAGTACAAAGTGTTTACCTTCTTATCGTGCACAGTAATTACACTTGCATTAGGGATTTCACATTCAGATTGTGCTCTGTTAGATTAATTCAAGAGTAACAAAAGTTTTTCCATAGTCCGTCTCTGCATGTATCATGTGTCATCCAAATGGATATTATTTCTGATGTGGAAAAAGTTCAGGATGATGAAAGGAAAGCAGGTCCTCTATTCTGCAACTTGCTGACTTCCAAATAATTTATTGTTGATTCCCTACAATTTGGCATCTTGTTTTCTTTCCCTGGCTGGCTGTGTAGTGCCGACTTTGCCCTTTGCCTGAAAGGACGATATGAGTGTCAGATTTATGACCTGCTAAACTAGGCTGCTGGCCCAATTGTAATCTACTGTGGTGAGTAACAATGACAGAGTGAGGATGTTTGCCCATGATTAGCAGAAATGCTAGAGGTTAATTACTCAGATCTACGTTTATTGTTCCATTTGCACATTTCAGACAGACTGATCGTTATTAATTAGGATCACTGATCCGATCGAGGCGAACAAGGAGCCCTACAGCCATTTCAAGCAGGCAGAAAACGAGGCACCATTACCTCGGCGAAACAGTTAGCGCTGTAAGCTATTGGCTTCATCTAAAGAGCTGCATTAGAGTGAAGAGCTGAGCTCATAAACAGTGTGGCAAGAGCTTTAAATGGCTGACTAGGTTTATGTGCTTCTCTGTTTGATAATGCTTTGCACTTCTAATGCATTTTTAAGTGGCCCTTAACATACTCATTTCCCAATAAAGTGGATTCGTTTGCTTTAAGACCTGGTTGGAAAGGCTAAATCACACCAACAGCCAAATGAGATCTGGGGAATTGTTTTTTTATTTATTTATTTTGCATTTGGAAAATCACCTGGCCAAAGAAACCTTCAGGAGAGTGTTTGCAGCTAGTAACAGGAAGTGTTCTGACTCACTGTAGTGTGACTTCCTGTTTTTTGTCTCAAAGGAATATTCCGGTTTCAATATAAATTAAGCTCAATCAACACCATTTGTGTCATAATGTTGATTACCACAAAAATACATTTTGACTCGTCCCTCAATTTCTTATCAAAAAGGAAAATCTGGGTTCCAGTGAGGCACTTACCATGGAAGTGAATGGGGGTCAATTATTGAACATTAAAATACTCACTTTTTCAAAAGTATAGCCACTAGACATAAGCAATATGCATGTAACCATGATTTGACTGTGATAAAATCACTTACTAACCTTTTCTGTGTGAAGTTATAGGCAATTTTAAGACTTCGTTGCCATGACGATGTAATGTCAACAAATATTAAAACCCTAAAATGACTGTAAAAATGTTGATTTAAACAACTTTTCATCTCAAATAATTGCCTACGTGAGTTTTAACAGAAGAATTAATTTAAGTGATTTTATAAAATGACAAGCTTCACATTTCTACCTTTAAACCCTCCAAAAATTGGCCTCATTCACTTCCATTGTAAGCGACTCAATGTAACCTTGATTTTTTCATTTTTTTGAGAAAAGTAGGGACTTTTTTGACAATTAATATTATATAAAAAATGTTGTTGAGCTTGAGTTGTATTGGACCCTTTAAGTTGTTGATGATGCATAACAGTTCACATGCAGTACCAAAAGTGCTTTATTTACCATAAGTGCAAGGAGACGTAAAACAAAATCAGCCAATATACTAGTATACTAATGACAAAATGAGAGTTTGATGGTTGACATTTACTAGATATTATTTACTTGAGCTTGAAAATTAAATCAATACATTTTGGCAGTTCCATAAATGTAAATGAGATCTTTAAAACAGGATTATCCTCAATGAGGTGATGTTATTCAGAGTCTAATGATTGACCACGAGAAATCAATCCAGCAAAATAGAGAAGGATGAATCAGGCGGCATCCATGTGGACATGGAAAATCAATACAATAATTTAAAAGATAAAGGCTGTGGGTCCTTCAACTGTCCCCTGTGGCTACGTGACAGTTTATTCTCATTAAAGTTTTTGATCAAATGTCATGCAATAGAATTCAAAAACTTAGATATTATCTTCTTAAATGTAAGCAGAGTGAGTCGTACCACTTTCCTTTATGTGGTGAGTAAAGTTGGAGTTGTTCTACATTTGGGCCCTTTGGTTTAACTGATGAGTAAGAGGTGTTTTGGAGTCACAGCATTTTTAGCTTTATAGCTGAATTTAGAGATCAGATGTTGCATAAGCAGTTTTCGGCTTAGTGATATCATCATATCTTTATGGCTTCAATAGAAAATATGATGGCAATCATATTTCATACCATTTGGTGGTGCTACAGTCCAGCTCCGTGCTCTGCAAGTTGGAGATAATATTTGTGTGTGACTTCATTACAGCACAGGCCTTATAATTAATTTTAGATATAAATGGCGAATAGATTAGATTTGAAAGTATAGAGTGTGATTCAGAATCTAATTTAAACATAAACAGTTTAAAGTTATTGAAAAAAAAAAAGAATTCACGTTATTTTTCAATTAAAATTTTCACTCTGACTTTGCTGATAATATAATGTGTAATGTATTGAATAAGAAAAATTCAAAATAGGGTCATTTTCACAAATCAACTCCACTGTACCCCAAAATATACCATAGAGCAGTAGTTCTCAACCAGGGGGCCGGGACCCACTAGGGGGGCCTCAGCACACTTCCAAGTGGCCCTCAAGATGACTTAAAATTATTTTTCAATAAGAAATATTCAAATAATTAATATAATACAACTTAATTAAAATGCTAAAAAATACTTTAAGATGTATGCCCACAAATTATAAACAGACTCTTTCTAAAACTTCTAGAATAAAAAATGACCCATGATTAGTTATTTTAATCAGACACGTCTAGTTTCAGACGAGGGGCCTTCAAATATGGTCTTGAACAGTGGGGGGCCTTGGAGTCTAAAAGCTTGAGAACCACTGCCATCGAGAGCATATATTTAGACCTTCCTGGGCCTAAACTGATGTTTCATTTGAATAACACTGGACTGATGAAGGTAAATAAGTTATTTCCAGGCATAGTGAAAGGTCATACTAATCTCTGGACAGCCAGCCATTGATTTTCAGTTATACCTTTTAATAACGAGGAGAAGGACACCCCTTTATATACAATATTTAGTAAGTGCCTCTGTATTATTAGGTGCCATTAAAATTCAGTAAATCTCTCAGGCTTTGTTCTAAATCGTATTTCTTTGTGCAATAATGGGAACATTCTCCATTCGATCTATTTAAAATGTTCATAGCCACAGGCATGAAAACCCCACAATGGAGATGAAACACAAAGAAGGCAAAATGAGTGCAGATTATTATTTTCTGAGAACTAATTGGTATGAATTACTGTAGGTATGGCTGTTTACACCCATCTCCATGTTGGTTGACAGGTCCAGACCCCACAGGGCAGCCCCTTTGATTGAGAATGAACTCAGACCACATCTGATGAGGTCAGGCTATTTGTTGATTAATATACAAAAGAGTCACACTAGGACTCCATTAATCAAATGAGAATGTCACTTTCCGTATGATTTAAATGTCACCTCTCTTCCAGCATTTCTGTTTCGGATATGGCACAGTGTGGGAACAGAAGGATGAGGGATGAGAAGACAGGATGATGAAGGGTATTTTAGAGATTGAGCTTTCTGTATGATGTCAGTCTTCGCATTGGGACGGATTTGTATTTACATTGTGTGTGCATCTGTCATAAATCTATCACTTCTAAATACACACATTCAAATGGCACAGCTTTCTGGTGTACATCAACTTGTTTGTTTAATTTTTTGTTTAATGTTTCATATTTAAATGGGAATGGAAATGCAAGTGTTCAAATTATACTGTATAGCCTCGTTGCATTTACAGTGAAGCAGGATTTGGAGAGAAACTGGAGAGGAATCATATCATTTGTGTGATTAAAGTGGCCCCAAAAATATTTACAATTTTTTTCTTAGCAGTTACTTTTAACCAACAGGTCTCAAAATAATTTCATAGTGGATGTATGAAGTTACGCTCAAGTGTCCACAGGTGTAGTTGATTAAATTAACTCTGGACATGTTCCACAAAGTGTTTTTTGTGCTATATTTCTTTAAAATAATTGCCACCTCATTTGATATTTTGTTATATAATACAGAGATATTAATACAGTTTTACATGTGACTTGCAATAAGTGTCCAAATTCATGTGGGGCCACTGTAAAGTACTGTATGTGTTTATTTGTTTGTTTGTTTGTTTGTTTGTTTTACAAAACATTGTGTTCACACTGATGTATTATTAATAATCATGTATCAAAGGCATAGTTCATCATTTACTCACGGTCATCTTTTACCATAAATTCTCCTCCCTGCCCAGTAGGTGCATTTTTCATGCATTTACATTTATGCATTTGTCAGATGCTTTTATCCAAAGCGACTTAGAGTGCACTTATTACAGGGACAATCCCCCCTGAGCAACCTGGAGTTAAGTGCCTTGCTCAAGGACACAATGGTGGTGGCTGTGGGGATCGAACCAGCAACCTTCTCAATACCAGTGCATATGATATGGATCATGCATATGGCCAAAACTAAAGAAGAATATGAAAGTGAAACTGGAGATTTATAGTAAAAAATGACTTAAGATTGATCTGTTTCTCACCCACACCTATCATATCACTTTAGAAGGCATGGATTTAACCGCTGAAATCGAATGGATTGCTTTTATGGTGCCTTTATGTGCTTTTGGAGTTTCACATTTTTGGCACCTATTCACTTGCATTGTAAGGACCAACAGAGCTGAAATATTCTTCTAAAAATCTTCTTTTGTGTACTGCTGAAGAAAGTCGAACATCTAGCATGGCATGAGGGTGAGAAAATGATGAGAAAATAAACATTTTTGGGTGAACTATCCCTTTAATATGATTATAATATAAATAATATAACAATATTCTAATTATTCCAACTTTCTAGTCTGATTCTTATTCTAATTCTGATACAAAATCTGATTTGAAATCATAATCAGATTACAAATATTTTTACAATTCTGACTGGGATTTTGATTCTGACTCGAGGCTGGATAAGGTGATAAACCGCATAGCAAGAAGTTTTTATTTTCCCTCTCATGTCCTCTCTCCAGATGTGTGTGCAGGCTGGTGGTCAGATTATGCCGTGTCAGTCAGTGACCCTGAAAAATGACACACTGATTGACTCTTTGTCACTGTGGTGTCACAGGGATGGTTGTCGTGGCAGCTGCGGGACATTTCCGAGCACAATAGCAAAGCCATCAATCTCTCCCAGAACACATCTTGTTCCTCGCTGGCTGCCCTGAGATGCTTTCAAACACCACAGGTCTTTTCCTTCGATCTTTAAAAATGACAAATGCCTGCCAAGGCTGCTCTCTCTCTCTGTATTAATATCTGTGTGTACACATATAGATAAAAATACACAGAGATGGATGAAGAGAGTGTGAGAGAAAGACAAACATTTTACCAAACTTATTTTTGATTTTCCCTTCTCTATGGAAGTTACAACTGTTTAAGAGGCACCACAGTGCACAGAAGCAGATGTAATTTAATTTATATGTGACGTTTCCCAGCATGCCCCATTCAGACACCAGAGCATAGCAGGGGGGCCACTCTTTTATTCCCCATGTCTCAGGAGACTTTCTCCAGCGTTAAAGATCTCACCAGAAGGTGAAGTCAACTAGCAAACATCCCACAATAATGGCACAAAGTGGATTTAATGTCTCACAAAGCATCAGCCGTAATCCACAAAGATGATTCACACAGTCTTTCACAGAGTTTTTATGATGCTAATCAGATCGCTAACAGCTTGGGGTCCATGGCTGACAGCGATGAAAGCAAATGTAATTTTCTATTATCACACAACGCAGCATTATGGAAACATATATTTAAAGGGATAGTTCACTCAAAAATGAGTTTTATGGAGAAAAAGGATGTGTGTAATAATGCAAGTAAATGGTGACTAAGGAGATACTATGCACATTAAGCTCAATATCTGTGGTCGTATGGGTTTGGAACAATATGAGGGTGAGTAAATGATGACAGAATTTTAATTTGAAGGGGGCTTTGATTACAGAGCACATTCGTCGTGGAATTGTTTTGACATCCTTATGCAATATCACAACATTTATTTTCTGAGTTGCATTAATTTTTGGCCAAGATCTTGTATTGACTGCGGGAGAGTCGAAACACTCCGTAAAGTCTTCTCATCCCAAAGACTTTCAGTTAAGTTCAGGACTATGTCGTGGCCAATTCATGTGTGAAAACTATTCCTCATGCTCCCTGAACCACTCTTTCACTCTTTTTTGAGTGAATCTGGCATTGTCATCCTGGAATATGCCTGAGCTGTCAGGGAAGAAAAAACCCATTGATGGGATAACCTGGTCATGTAGTACATTCAGGTAGTCAGCTAACTTCCTTTTATTGCCGCCTAACGTAGCTGAGCTTAGACCTAATCAAATGAAGCAACCCCATATCATAACACTGCCTCCAGAATCTTGTACAGTGGGCACTATGCATGACAGGTGCATCGCCTTCATGTGCTTCCCTTCTTACCCTGACGCACTCATCGCTTTGGAATAGAGTAAATCTGGACTCATCAGACCACATTACCCTTTTCCATTGCTCCACACCAATCTTTATTCTCCCTAGCAAATTGAATAATTTTTTGTCTGATTAGCCTCACTAACAAGTGGCTTACTTGTGACCACACAGCTGTTTAGTCCCAATCCTGTAAGTTCTCATCACATTGAGCATGTGGAAATGCTCTTACTTTCACTACTAAACATAGCCGTGAGTTCATTTCGATTTTTTACGATGTGACTTCACCAAGCATTTTAGTGATGTCTTATCAAGATCATTCAAGATTATTTTCCGAGCTGACGGTTCACCACTATCCTTCCAGGATTTAATAATGCGTTGGACAGTTGGACAGTTCCAGTGATTTCAGCAATCTCCTTAGTTGTTTTCTTTGCTTGATGCAGGCAAATAAACTGCCCCTTCTGAAACAAAGTAACATCTTTTCCACGACCACGGGATACGTCTTCCAACATGGTTGTTTAAGAAATGAGAAGCTACACACTGCAAAGGATTTTTTGCCAGCTGAAACATTTTAATCACTGCAATAATTATCCAATCATTGGATCTTAAGTATATGCTTATTTAAATCCAAACTGCAACTTTCTTTTTTGGCCAGGCAGTGTACATAGGTGAACACAGAGTGATGGAGTGTGCACAGAGAGAAAATAGTATAGCAAACTTGCTGACAAAAGTACATTCTGAAACAAGTGAAGCATAATTACATGAATTGTTTAGATACCCACAAAATTATAATACTGAATTTAGCCTACCATCATATTTGAGTAATCTGCCTTGCCCCTCGTATACTTATTGTCTATCAACATACTGTATATTGTACTTAACATACTGTAAAATCATATGGGTTTGTTCGACATATTAATATTTTGTTACAGAATTGTATCTTATTTTAAAAATCCTTTAAACACTAATATAATATAACAGAATGTATAATTGTAATATTTATAAATATAAATATATAATGTTTAATTATCCGAATCACAGCCATGCTTATATTATATTATATTATATTATATTATATGTATACACTGGTGGCCAATAGTTTGTAATAATGTACAGATTTAGCTGTTTTGGAAGGAAATTGGTACTTTAATTCACTAATTTCATTTATGGCATTTAACTTATCACAAAATATAGTCAGGTCATTACTGATGTAAAAAACAACACCATCACTATTTGAAAAAAAGTCATTTTTTATCAAATCTAGACAGCCCCCATTTCCAACAACCATCACTCCAACACCTTGTCCTTGAAAAATCATACTAAATTGCTATTCACTTGCCATTATATCAAACACAGTTGAAAGCTATTTGGTTCATTAAATGAAGCTTGACATTGTCTTTGTGTTTGTTTTTGAGTTGCCACAGCATGCAATAGACTGGCATGTCTTAAGGACAATATTAGGTCAAAAATGGCAAAAAAGAATCAACTTTCAGTCAATACTTTTTTTGAGGAATTATGCTATACGATGTTTGAAATTGACAAAAAAACTGAAGATTTCATACAAAGGTGTACACTACAGTCTTGAAATACAACGAACAACTGGCTCTAACAAGGACAGAAAGAGATGTGGATAGCACAGATGTACAACTAAACAAGAGGATAAGTACATCAGAGTATCTAGTTTGAGAAATAGACGCCTCACATGTCCTCAGATGACAGCTTCATTTAATTCTACCTGCTCAACACCAGTTTAATGTACAGCAGTAAAGACAAGACTCAGAGATGCAGGTCTTATGGGAAGAATTGCAAAGAAAAAGCCTCTTTTGAAACAGAAAAACTAAAAGAAATGGTTTGAGTGGACAAAGAAACACAGACATTGGACAACAGATAATTGGAAAAGAGTGTTATGGATCTTAAACCCATTGAGCTTTTGTGGGATCAGCTAGACTATAAGGTGTGTGAGAAGTGCCCGACAAGACAGCCACATCTATGGTAAGTGCTACAGGAAGTGTGGGGTGACTTATCACCTGAGTATCTAGACAAACTAGCAGTTAAAATGCCAAGGATCTGCAAAGCTGCCATTGCTGCACGTGGAGGATTTTTTGATGAGAACTCTTTGAAGTAGTTTAAAAATGTCTGTAAATTGTGATCAGTTGAATGCTACTTTGGTGAATAAAACCACCATTTCATTCCATAAGAGCAAAATCTGTACATTATTACATACATATATATACAACAGTTAGTTCTGGTCCTCGAATCTCATGGACGAGAGACGTTCCATGAGCACTGATGGTCTGAGTACAATCAGTAATCGGACGCTTCACTGTGTGTGTATCACTCCACTTGTGTTCATGCTGTTCTAAACTAAAGTGTAAAGAGTAGTGCATATGTGTTAAGAGTTACAGTATAAGTGTCTCTTACATGCCATTTTTATAAAAAAAGAATAACATTACAAATGTTAGCCAGCAGTTGGTGGCAAAAGATAATTTTTGTGTTATATGAGCAGTTGGTGACGTAAAGTGAATCCGTCAGTCATTGTTTACATAAAACAGCGCTCCCCGATCACTTGTATTACTACTACTACACAACTACAGCTAGAAATGAACAACTTCAGCATTAAGGCTCATCACAGCTGAGAGACACAACAGACAGATTAATTACACAACTCATTACTTACCTCTTACTGGAGTTTCCACATAGTAGAAAAAGTACTGTTCAAAATGGTGGAGGACATTGCAGTTTCTGTAGCGAAAGACTCTTTCACTGGGTATTACGAAGTAGGGAGAATTACCCTTGCTTGGATGGCTATTTTTCCACTGAGGTCCAGAAAGCTGACAGCAGCTCTGCTTGGGTGTGGCAACAGGTGATTGAACATGCTCTGTCTCTCTCTCTCTCTCTCTCTCTATCTCCCCCCTCTCCCTCACACACACACACACACACACACACACACACACACTCACTCATATCCATCCTTGTTTATCCAATAACTTGTTCGAAACAGCTCAAGAAATGATACTATTTCTGAAGTGACATTTTTTAATTAATAACGGAGGCTTGATGCATAATTTGTTTTGAACTAGCAATGGCAGTTTCTGATCGGTCAAGTAAGAAAGTAGTCAGTGCTGATGTAGGGCCATATCGCACTCTTGCTCATGTGATATTGCTTAGATCTTAGTATATATATATATATATATATATATATATATATATATATATATATATATATATATATATATATATATATATATACTGTATATATACACATTATTGTTCCCCATAACTACTTTGATAATACTAATGAATCATTATTTGTCATACCAAGAAAATACATTGAAACACTGAGCAAGTGAGAGAACAAGAGAGAGAGAGAGAGAGAGAGAGAGAGAGAGAGAGAGAGTCTTTCTATGTCTGGTTCATGTTCTCTTTGCCTCAGTCATTAGTGCAGCAGTGTGAGCAAGCGTGTGAGACCTGCTCTCTCTGGCCGCCCTGCTCTCTGCTCTGTTGTTGTTTATGAGGGCCGAGGAAGGGCCGGGGAGTTGTTGAAATGACAGGACATGCCAACAAATTGCATCACTTCTGCCTCAGTAGCTGGGGACAAAGCAACGCCATATGTTCAGAGCCGGCGATGAATGGGGCTCATTTCCATGGCCGCACCAGGCTCCCAGCATCCCCTCTGTCCACCCGGGAGAAAGCTATGCCAGAACATGTGACACAAATGAACCAGTGTGCACTTACCAATGACAAAAAAAGATCTTCAATGCCAACTACTACTTTTACTATTAAGTAAAACTGGGCACACTCCTAAAATGAAAGTTAACGTTGTTGGTGAATTCCTGTATAGGCTAATTATTCTCACTTCTGATTATCTGTTCTTATGATCCATCCTGTACCTCTTATAGAAAGGACCCACTCTAACATCCATCCATCCTTTTTGAAATATTACAAAAGGCCATGTCAACAACAAATATTTCTTCAAATAGCACTTCTAAAAAGAATAACAATCATACCTTTCATAACATTTTCCTCATTAATACTGTCTCTATATCTACCTCCTTGAGCAAAAATACACCATATTTTTACACAAATGTACCTTTTGCTCTCTCCTCACAGAGACCTGTTCCCCTCTGCAACTAGCCTCTGCCTCCATATAATCACTCTAATTAGAGCAGTGTGCTGATAATCAATCAAAACGATGGGGCTAATCTGTTAACCTTCCCTCTCATTCTGCGCCTAATCCACTAACCCATTAGCAACTGTTTACACCACTAAAACTGTTTAACTAAAGTCACGGAAACAGTCCAAAATCTTCAACAGTGGCCAAACTGTGTATATGTGTCCACTGATTAGTTATTTTGAGTGCTTAGTGACAAAGCCAATTACAAATAGAGAGATAGAGAGAGAGAGGGATGTAGAGAGAAAGAGCACGAGAGAAAGAGAGATATGATTCTGTCAGTGTTAAATTGAGCATAGAAAGTCCACAGGGTTTAGGCATGTCTGCACAGATGTTGGATGGCTGAGTTGTATTCATTACTTCCCTGCAATGACTGCAGATAGCCGTGGTAATGTATGGGCTCCAAGTGAAATTTCCATTGATTAAATAACTCTCACATTTCTGAATCAAAATGAAAACTGACATTGATGATAAGATGGGTTTTTTTAAGAATAAATGTAGTGTGTAATCTTTATGTCTGTATTAGAGAATTTTACACCAGAAGCAGCGAAAACTGTCAAGTAGAGGTACAAACAATAGACACTGCTGAAACGACAAAATCTGATAACAGAATTTAATATCACTCTGAGTTGCAACTGCCTCCTTATGAAGGTGTTATACTCGCTAACTTTTAGGCCAAACTAGTTCAAGGTTCTTTGTGAGCATATGTTTACTCCGGGGGGGCTTGGGGCTGACAGGGGTTGGGTTGGGTTGGGATCCTGAGTCAGCCCCGTTTATGATGTTCGCTGGTGTATACTTCAAACTTCTTCTTCTCTGAGTTGGTGCCAGCTGCTCTGCCAATCCTCAGCTTGGCATAGGTGGAGATCATGCATGCAGGTGCTCAGTCTCCCGCCACTCTTTATGCCAGGAGCATGACCGTGAGGTAATTTTTGTGCCAGGGTTGTTGGGCCGCTGCCAGACATGGTGGTCATGTCAGATATGGTCATTAGTGTTGTGAAGATCGTGCCAGATGATTTCCTCTTATGACCTCCTAAATGTTTGCACAAATTTGCACTCTGGGTAAATCAGGTGTCTGGAGGGTGAAGTAATCTGTCGTGGTGTCTTAAATCCTTAAAATGAATGACATATATGGCACTTATTTCTGACAATGAGATTTATTGGAAAATGTTGTTTACTGTGCCAGATATTCCTCTTGGCAAAGTTGTTAATTAAAAAAACGATTTTATATATATATATATATATATATATATATATATATATATATATATATATATACAGTTTACAAGGTCTCTTTTTATTAATTTAAAACAGGAAAAAAAGGCTTTAGGATTTTTTTTTATATATATATATGAAAAGTTTAGATGTAAAATGAAGAAGAATGTTTCAGCACAACTTTTCACTCAAATTATTATACTGTTATACAATTTTCAGTTATTTAATTTTGTGTAAAATATTTGAAAATATGTAATATAGAAACATTTGATCATATATATTAAAAATGTGATTATTATGCTTTTTTTCCATCATGAATAGCACAGTGAAGAAGGGACTAGAGATTATTGGGTAGAGAAAAGGGAAATAGATATATCACCTTGTGTCACAGCCCAGATTCAAACCTGCCTTAATCAACTGCACTACTCTGCCTCTAATGTAAAGAGCACGAATCCTACCACTGCACCACAGCTCTACTATTTTGTTCAGAGGATTTGTTTTCTTCATAATCATTCCTTTTCCCTCTCTTTTATTTGTTCTTTTGTTGTGTGGAGTGTTTCAGTTTGATCAGCCTGACTTTCACGCTTAACAATATTTCGTACAAGATGAACAATAATGAACTATGATGTACAACTCTTTGATACTGCTCAAGTAATAAAGAGCGGAAAGTCTCATGGTGGGTTCTCTTTTTCCTCATCCTTTTTCCCGTCTATCCTTCTTTTATTTTCTGAAAGGAGATTAAATATTTCTGCATGAGGAAGTCTTTTTAAATCCTGGACTGACTACTGCACTGGCCCCACACTTATTGCTTGGACACACCGAGACGCAATGAAACCCCAAAAAGCTCCCCCTGCCCCAGCTGTCCACAATGTAGGGGGGGGAATAATTTTCATTGGGAAGACAGAGAGCATGTAAAAGACAGACAAAGAATTTTATGCTTGTTGCTTGTTTACAGGCCGGAAGACGTGTCGGTCCAATAACAGAAAATCACACCAATACGTTTAAGAATACTTTTAGCATTACTTCTTAAAGGCATATAATTATTTTGTTGTTTAATCACCCTCTCCATCATATCCCACTCTTCATTCAGCATAATGAAGTGAATGATGACTGGGGCTGTCAATCTCCAAATTATGAAAAAGGCACTATATACCTGGTCCATGCAATTTTATTCCTATAATTACAGTTGTTTCAGTTATCCAAGTTAGTTCATGGTTAGATTCTCAACTCCTTTTCTCTTTCTGTCTTTTGCAAAAGACAGAAAAGATGTAAATGCTCTGATGTGTTGTGGTGGGAAATGGGCGGATAAGGTAGTGTTCTGAGATGATCTCCTGACATCTCTATTGTGATTTGTCGGGAAGCCGAGACTGCCAGAGTAACTCAGGACACGCATTTATGGCTTTGGCAGAACTGTGTGAAATAACGACTTAATTTTGGAGAAAGTCAAATGTTTTCCCACCCACTTGTTTTCTCTGTCTTTCAAGCACACCAGCTGACTAAATCCATGAAGTCAAACAGAATGTTTATCATTGTGGTAATTCTCTGTTTCGGATGAACGGTGGCAATATCATCACTGCTTGCTTGCACCACATTTTTAGCATAACTCCACTTATACAAACAGTGTTTTGAAAGACTTTAAGTAATCAATCTCGGGCTCCTGTGTCCAACTTTACAATGGTGTTTTATGGCAGATGAGCTGTCCGGGAAACTCAATGGCTCTCAAAGTCGACTTTTATTTCTTAGTTTTTTTTCCCCAAATCTTCCCCAACTTGGATTTTAAACATGAATGGTGTTTCCAAGGAAATTCTATCTTGAAGAGTAATTTGCTATATAGTGATTCTACACATAAGCCCATTCCCTCCTCACTATGACTGCTTAATCTGCCATGGAAACATCCGGTAGCTCTGTTTCAGGACATTTTGGGCATTAACCCATTAATCTGTGTACATATTGTTCATTCAAGTTCCCACAGTTCTTCCCCATATTCCACACTGTGGAAGTTCAACTGTAATCTTAAACATCATAATCCCCAAAATTGTATTGTCAATTAAGTTTGTCATGCAAAATGAGCATTTGTATGTGGCAAGGTTGTGCTTTGAAGAATGAAAGTTTATACCTCGTTCCATGCAAATGGTTTAGCAATTCATGTCAAGTCCAACCCGGTTTCATGACAAATTGTAAAGATTTGTACGAGATGGTGAAATTGAAATCATACAAATTGTTGCATACAAAAATACGACTTTTAACCCCATAGAGAAAAAAAACCGAACCAACCATGTTATAACCATTTTTACTAAGTTTAACCCTTTATTCAAACCCTAAACCTAAACATAAAAAACAACATCAGAGTTTAGAACGAAATGAGGGAAGTGTTTTAGAAGATATAGATCAGTCATTTGTATTGCATAAATTAGTAATTTTGTTCACTGATGTTTACTTTTAAAAAATAAAGTACTGGATAGGATTCTTGATAAAATTTGATACCTGTATTGTATCAATTTAAAATTCAATTAGTTGCTTGGTTGGTCTCTATGGGTATATAAACTGGACCTTTTGGTATGATCCCAAGGGTGTAGATTAGGCTTGAACATTGGAGGGGTTGCAGAATGAATCAATTAAATATTTCTATTGATCATGGTATAAATAATGTGTGTTGTGGGGGGGGTTCTTGCTTGTTTTGAATATTGGGGAGTTATCCAATATTCAATGCTATCCATTCTCATCTGTGCTGGTGGAATGGCTTTAGTATGTCAAACTGTCAGTTTTTCAACGCCAACGTAACCTTTAATGCCTTAATAGTTTCTAGCTTGCCAAGTCGCTAATATTTGGGTTAATAAAAAGTTAATATAAGTTCATTAAACTTTGTGTATGTTTAGTGTATCTTCATGATTTTATGATTATGGTTTAACTTGTATTGTAGCATTTCATTTCTACATGCTCATTAAAACTCAAAACATAGCAATATATTCTCATATACTATTTTCATATAATACTTATGTAATATTTTGTCTATAAATATTTTTTTTAAATAGTCTGGGAACCTTTACCTTTGTGTGTTGTGTCCGGTGTCATACACAAGCAATCAGCAAACGATGATAAGCCTTTCGCCTTTTTCTCTTTGCCTTCCTTTTCGCGACATGGGCCATGACTTCTATGTGTATTTGCAGGGTGAAAACCACGCACACCGTGGTAAAAGAAACTGTAACCACAACAACTGGCCCGAATCGGCACAGAACAGATATTAGACAAAAAACTGTTTGGCCCAATGGTGGAAAAGAGGCTTATGTTGATCTACTCTGCTCTTTAAGGCCAAAATGCAGTAACTATGACAACAACCAGACACAGAAAAAAAATGGCTTAAAAGTTTTTTGATTGTCCAGCCAAATGTGTATTTTTGAAAATACTCTCACTCTGTTTTCTCTGAATTTGGGCATTGTCTGTCACAGAATGGATAATAGGCTAAGAAAACAGATTTAGGTACGGTGGTCATGAAGTCCAAAAAAAAAAAAAAAAAAAATCTAAAAACACAACGGCAAATCCAAAGGCATAATAACAATTTAGAAACTCAACAACAAATAATAAAACACAATGGTAAATCCAACAACAAAAGAGCAAATCAGAGAACACAACAGTGAATCTGGAAACAAAACAACAAGTTAGAAAACACAACAGCAATTCAGAAAACACAACGGCAATTCACAATTCAGTCGAAATGGAAAGGGTAGGATCCATAGCTTCTCACGTGATTGGCTGTGTGAATAAGACCTAGTCCTTTCTTCAGGATTGGTTCTATATCAAAATCCATGCCAAAATGTCACTGACTGAAAAACTTAATTTTTTGTAATCATAATTGGACACGCTGGCTTTAAATGTAGAAAGTGAGCCATCACGTCGGCAGTCTACTGCAACCTTTAGAATAAGAAACTGCTTTTTAAATAACAGTGTTTGTTATGTTAGAATACGCAAGCAATTGAACGAGCGCTTGGACACCTGCATTTTAGTGCAGTTTGTGAAATGTTTAGACGGTCCCTTACACATCGCAGATGAACATCGTAGCTAAATCTATCTTTTCCTTAGATATCTTTTATCTTTTTTAAATCTATCGATGCAGCCGCTGCCAGGGGTGGAGGAGTGCCCCTCCGTCCCCCAGAAACACAGAGGGGTCGAGGGTAGACCGCCGTCCGGTAGGGGAGGAGGGAAGTAACTCCCCGATCGCCTGGAGCGGTAGGGCAGCTGCCAGGGGCGGAGGAATGTCCCCAGGTGCCGCCAGAAAAGCGGAGGGGCGTTCTGTCCGCTGGGGGTCGGAGATTTGACTCCGGTTCGCCCGGAGAGGAGTGGCTGTCATCCGCCGGAGAGTGTGGCGTAGTGTTCGAGGACCAAGCGATAGTACATCAGAGAACCGGTGAGTGAGCTTCTTCTCTCTCTCCTCTCTCTCTCGCTCTCTCTCTGTCCCACAGTGTTGGCCTTTTTCCTCGCCTATTTTTGTTGTTGTTGTTTTCTCCTTCTGTCTCCTCCCAGGTCGAGTAAGGCGGGGATGACCTGACGAGGCGCAAAGCACGCCCCTCCCCAGGGAAAAAGGGGGGGTGGGGGGTGTAGGTCATGCCGGTGGCACCCCGGCCTGAGGTAACGCCGGGAGGAGTGTGGAGCGGAGGGGGGCGGGGCCGGGCTAGAATATCGCACGCCCGGTCGCCAGTCGGCCTGATGGGGTGCGCGAGGGATAAAGGCGGCTGGTGACGACGGTTCGTGAGAGAGAGTATTATGGTCATGTCCATCATGTGTGTGTTTATGTTTCTGTGTTTTGCTTTTGAGTTTAATTAAATATTATTTATATTGACAAGCCGGTTCTCGTCTCCTCCTTGCCCATCTTAACCCACTTGAAGTGTCCTATTACTTTTTTACTGAGTGATAAACCACTCACAATTTTCAGTAATTGAGCATTTGGAATTAATTTTGAAATAATCGCACAAGTGAGCAGAGAACCAGTCCACAGAGCCAATCAGGTGAGAAGCTATGGTACCTACTCTTTCCATTTTGACTGAATTGCTGTTGTGTTTTCGGTCTCGCTGTTGTGTTTTCTGAATTGCTGTTGTGTTTCTGATTTGCTCTTTTGTTTTCTGATTTGCCATGTGTTTTTAGATTTGTTGTTTTGTTTTGCACTTCACGCCCACCGTATTACGGTCATAAAAGTCAGTTTTGACAAAATTTGTAGTAGCTACATTTTGCTTTTGCATGTCAATATTGCACATTTAACAGTGCTGGGTGTAAACTGATTACAAAGTAGTTAGTTACTGAAATCAAATTACTTTTAGTCAAAAAGGAGTGTAACACATTACATTTTTGAATTCTTGTCATCAGATTACAGTGTCACGTCTAGATGTGTTTTTGTTCATGTTTTGTGTTAATGTCTTTTATTTTGAAAGTAATTGCATGTCATGTTATATCCTGTTTTCCTGCCATGTAATGTGATTCCCTGTTTCCATGGCAAGTCATGTGATCATCCTGTTTCCCTCATGTTCATTGTGTCTGTTTCCCATTGGTTCATAGTCTTGTTATTGGTTCTATCATGTCATTGGTTTATGCTTATTGTCTTTGTGGCAGGGCGGAGGGCGGGGCCGGGTCGTGATTCTACACACCCGATCCCTTATCAGGCTAATTAAGCCTCTGAGAGGGATAAAGGCAGACTGCGGAGGATAGTGTGGGAGAGAGAGATAGTTTACGGACATGTCCGTCATGTGTGTTTGTGTCATTTGTTTAAGTTTATAATTAAAATATAATTTATATTGTCAAGCCGGTTCTTGACTCCTCCTTTCCATTGAACTACTTTACACTCTCGTTATCTTGTTTAGAGTTCTGTTTGTTCATTGGTTTATGTTTCCCATGTCCATATATTTATACCCTCATGTTTGCCATGTTCCTTTGTCAGGTATTGTGTTTATGTAATGTTGTTTGGAATTCAAGTCAAGTCATGTCATGTCAAGTCTAGTTCAGTTCATGTTTATGTTTTCTGTTCACGGTTTCTGGATGTCACGTTGATGTGATGAGGGTTCTTCACCTCATCTTGTCTTTGTCTGCCTGTCCTTGCCAGCACCGTTACAGAATACCTGACCGCAAAATTAACCAGGGGAATCGTCCCCTGGAGGAATATGTAGAGGACTTCTGCACTCTGGCTTGCAGGATCGACTTTAATGAGATTGCCCTCAAGGACTGTTTCCATTTTGGGCTGAATGAGCCGGTCTCCTCCCTGAAGCCTGAAGGTTGGAGTACCTCCATGTTGACTCAGTGTATCGACTTTGCCCTACTGATAAGTGGCTCACCATTCACTGTGGGGGAGACAGATAATGAGCCAGAGCCCCACATCACGGCCACTGAGCCAGAGTCCCACATCATGGTCACCGAGCCAGAGTTCCACGTCATGGTCGCCGAGCCAGGGTCCCACGTCATGGTCGCCGAGCCAGAGTTCCACGTCATGGTCGCCGAGCCAGGGTCCCACGCCAGAGTCAGCTCCATGCCATGTCACAGCAATGCCTGTGCCTACTCCATGCCATGTCACAGCAACGCCTGAGCCTGTCAAAATAACGCCTCAGTCTGCTTCACGGCATGTCAGAGCCGAACCTCAGTCTGCTCCATGCCATGTCACAGCCAAGCTTCAGTTTGCTCCATGCTATGTCTCAGCCAAGCCCTAGATTGGTCCATTAAATGTCACAAGCAAGCATTTGCTCCATGTTCCATGCCCACCTCTGTTCCAAGGTCCAGGCACACCTCTGTTCCAAAGTCCAGGCATGCTTCCATTCCGAGGTCCAGGCCCGCCTCTGTTCCAAGGTCCAGAACCGCCTCTGCTCCCCTGTCCAGGCCTGCCTCTGCTCCATGGTCTAGGACCTCCGCTCTACGAGCCAGCACTCACGCTGCTACGGCCAACGAGTCAGAATCCACGCCTACCAAGGCCAAGTCAGTGATCCTGCCATAACATGTTTCCACATCATGCCATGTAGCCATGTCAAGTCGCCACGCCCCTCCCAGCTCCCTCACAGTGAATTTTGTGTTTATGTTTTGGGGCATCGGGAGCCACCCCTAGTGGGGGTTATGTCATGTCTAGATGTGCTTTTGTTCATGTTTTGTGTTAATGTACTTTTAACTACTTTTTTTTTTAAGTAGTTCCATGTCATGTTATTTCCTGTTTCCCTGTCATATCATGTGATTCCCTGTTTCCATGTCAATTCACGTGATCATCCTGTTTCCTTCATGTTCATTGTGTCTGTTTCCCATTGGTTCATAGTCTTGTTATTGGTTCTATCATGTCATTGGTTAATTGGAATTCAAGTCAAGTCAAGTCTACTTTAGTTTAGTTCATGTTTATATTTTCTGTTCACGGTTTCTGGATGTCACGTTGATGTAAATAACATTGCACTTGGGTTCTTCATATCATCTCTTCTTCGTCTGCCTGCCATTGCCAGCATCTACATACAGTTACTGATTTTCAATTAAGCTAATTACTTTTGTTTACACTCTTTATGTTACTAATATTCCTAAAAGTGTATTATTTATACAGAATTTAAAACATGAATTATATTCATAAGCACATCTCTGTGACAGCTAAAGGGTGAACGCCCCTAATGAGTCATTGTAAGGGTGAAACATGTGGTGCTATAACGTGTGCAAAACAAAAAAAACTTCCTTTGAAAAGCATTTTAGAAAGTAACTTTAAAGCACAGTAATTAGCAATGCGATCACTTTTCAGATGCAGTGATCTGATTATCTAATTTTATATACGTTGTATAAGTAATTTGTAATTTGTAGTTGCTTACTTTTGATTAGCATACCCAACACTGGTGTTTATCCCCCTAAAGCTGCAGACACTCTCTGTATAGTCCTCACAGCCTTTGGAAAGTGGCATGAAGCATCAGTGTATTATTCCTGATTCCTGATTATTTCTGTTGATTCAGAGTCTTGGTGATGGAGCCTTAACAGCTCTTAAGAGGTTATGGAAAAGAGATTTGAATTTGGTATTGGAGGATGGGGAGTGGGAAAGATCTCTTTTCCTATTTTTTTGTTACCGATCATATACGCCGGACCCTGTTGTTGAGTTGCACTTGCTCATGATATTAGTCAGTCAAACACGTCCCGAGATCCAGATAAATCTAGTGTGTGCATCTGGTGATGTAATATTTGCTGGAGAGGAGTTTTGTAAAGGGCGAGAGGGGGCTTGGGTTGTATCGAGGGCCCTTCAAATTCTCTATTTGCCACATTAAAAAAGTTGCAAATCAAAGTGATCTGCAGTCCCGTGAAACCACCACAGTATGTTTGAGAAATCCCGGCTTGTTGTAGGAATTGCGACATCTGCACCCATTGTGTGAGTCTTTATGTCTTGTTTGTTAGTTCACAAACTCGCACACAGTGGATCGTGCAGTGCATCTGAAAGAAATCAAGTGTGTTGTAATTTCACAAAAGCAAATACATTTTCCGTGGCGTGCATTTATTCCCAACCTAAGCACTTCATATATTTGTGTTAGCCCACCGGGTCTGCCGGGAACAAGAGCTAAAGTGATAAGCTCGTTTTTGATGAGCAACATTTCAATTTGCATGTGAACACACACATGGTGTTCTCTCTCTCTCTCTCTCTCTCTCTCTCTCTCTCTCTCTCTCTCTCTCTCTCTCGTGCATGCATTCCCCCTCCCTCACTCTTCATTTTCTCTCACACTCTCTCTCTTCCTGCCCCTTTCCCCTGACCGTGATTAATACACACATGTTGTACAAAGGGCTCCTTGTTAGCTTAATGGCAAGGCCTAAATGGAGACTTATATTTCCAGGATTATATCTGTATTCAATTGCAAATGATTTTTTGGGGGGACTTTTAATACCCTGCTCTCTTGTCTATGAATAATAGTATCATTTAAATGTAGCAGACACCTGGTGCATGGAGGGGGGAGCTCAAGGCACCGAGTCTGGCTGGGCACCACTGCCAACTTCCCTCTTTCCCAGCCTTGCCTTATCCCCAACAACCAGCCTCCGATTTCACTCCCTTACCTTCAAATGCCATGCACTTGAAACTTTAATCTCCCTTCGGTAAAAAACTCTGCCTCTCCTGAAAAGGAGAGAGGGATGAAAAAAGTGGAGGAGATTTAAGGGAGGGAGGAAAGAAATTCTTATCAATCTTTTCTTAGATTTGGGGAAAAGACATCTGAAGGGGCCGTGTAACGTTTCAAGGGACCCGTCCAATTAAATACTTTAAAAAGGCACAATAACAGTAGCCTCTCCTATACTCAATGGAGACATTAATGCTCTTTTGTTGATTTATTGTACATTAGCTTCTGTGGCTGAGGAGAAACAGGGGGGACTTTAGACGGGGGGCCATTTGTATGCACCCTGAATCTCCCCCAAGTTTACAATCCGGCCTGTATTACGTTTTTCAAATTTATACCAGGATGTTGGTTTAGAGTGTTTCCCTAGAAAAAAGGAAGTTTTTCAAGTAAGTGTTTGCTTTCATGAGCACAAGTGATTGAAGCTTACAAACAAAGCTTTGTTTCAAAACTCACATATGTATAGCTGGTGCATGGTTTGTCCACCAACCCTGAGATGTTTTTGTAGATGTTCTATTTGGGTAGAACGCAGACAAAAAATACTTGTGTGCTGAATGGCTGATATAAGTTTAAGCATTCCCAGGCTTATATTTTCCACCCAAAAGGCTTGTTTTGTATTTTTTGAGCATAGAACAGGGTAAAGATTCTTTCTTGTTCTCATCGCTATAGTATAACATGAAACAATTAAATAGTTATTTTTCTATTAAGACCTATGGAAGGCTCCAAGAGTGCTGGAATTGTATTCAGGCATATAATTTACTTTTTTGAGTTTGTACATTGAACAATAGTTTGAATTTCAAGAAGCATAACGTTAGAAAACAAAATGTCAATGAAGTGCATCATAAAGGTTGGCATCCTTTTTTTCTCTCTTTTTTTTATTTATTTTTTTTTTATTAATTGAACACTCATAATATGAACATGTAAATGAACTGTAGCAGTTTGTTTTGGAAATACCTGCTGAATTTTGTTTTGTTTCTTTCTCAGAGTTTCGTCGAAGTCCATTTGCTGCTTTGCAAACAGCATGTGTTGAAACTTGGCGTGCCAACACTCTTGTTGTGTCTAGACTGCAGGAAATGCAAAATTGCATTTGTTTACAACCATTAGGAAGTCAAAGCCAAGGCAACGATTAAAGAGCAGCTCCCAGGAAAAAAAAAAAAGGCTTCACACGTACAGCAGATTTTCTAAAAAGAAAGAGGGAGAGAGAAACAAGCAAGAAGATATGAAGAGAGAAAATGTCTTGTGAAAACATCTTTTAATCTGATTACACTTATACTTCACTGTTCTTATTGGCCATTCTGGCTTATGCTCCAGAAGCCTGTGAGTGCTGCAGTTTTCAAATCTAATCTTGTATCAATCATTTGCTACGCTTTCTTAATGAGTTACATAAGGACGTGAGGGGAGGAAGTCGATCCCTAACCAGAAATTTTAGGTTACTAAAGTAGTAGCCTTCACTTCAATGCAAAGCTATTTTAAGAATGTTCTCCAGTTCGAGTATTATGGCCTGTCATCTACATACACCACTGCCTGCTTCCATTTGTTTAAGTTCCTTGGCCATGTCTTACCTACAGTATGTGATTTGTTTTTTCATCTTTTGGGAAAATAAAAGTGAATCAGGGTGGGCTTGTTCTGTGTTAATGGTGCATTGAAATATGTGTCTTCTCTGTGCCATGAGAATTAGTTGATATGAGTGGGCTTCAATTCAGTGGTGGAGCAGACGGACGGCAAACACTACACTGTTGACTCAATGTGTCTACGTATTTTACACTGTCTGGCTGCTTATTCACTCATTTTAACTAATAATCAAGGCATGTTAGTCACAATTACTGTACAGCATGTCATTGCTACAATTAGTACCCTTTCATAAAATTGTATTTTAATATATATATGATTTTTATAAATATATATATATATATATATATATATATATATATATATATATATATATATATATATATATATATATATATATATATATAGATATATATATAGATATATAGATATATTTTATAAACGTATATACTATATATATGTACTATAAATAGATATATTTTATAAATGTATATACTATATATATATACTATGAATAGATACATTTTATAAATGTATATACTATATATATGTACTATAAATAGATACATTTTATAAATGTATATACTATATATATGTACTATAAATAGATACATCTTATAAATGTATATACTATATATATGTACTATAAATAGATACATCTTATAAATGTATATACTATATATATGTACTATAAATAGATACATCTTATAAATGTATATACTATATATATGTACTATAAATAGATACATTTTATAAATGTATATACTATATATATGTACTATAAATAGATACATCTTATAAATGTATATACTATATATATGTACTATAAATAGATACATTTTATAAATGTATATACTATATATATGTACTATAAATAGATACATCTTATAAATGTATATACTATATATATGTACTATAAATAGATACATCTTATAAATGTATATACTATATATATGTACTATAAATAGATACATTTTATAAATGTATATACTATATATATGTACTATAAATAGATACATCTTATAAATGTATATACTATATATATGTACTATAAATAGATACATCTTATAAATGTATATACTATATATATGTACTATAAATAGATACATTTTATAAATGTATATACTATATATATGTACTATAAATAGATACATCTTATAAATGTATATACTATATATATGTACTATAAATAGATACATTTTATAAATGTATATACTATATATATATTTATATATAGTATACACATTTATAAAATGTATCTATTTATAGTACACATATATCAAATATATAAATAATTAATTTTGTTACTATAAATAATAATAAACTATTTCTATACAAATTATATTTATTTTCATTAAGAATTGTATTATATTAATGGATCTGGCTCTTCACTAAATACCTGTCATAAACATTTATTCTCACTATATAATTTATAAATATAATAATATTATAAGATTATAGATATATAAGATTGTTTCACAATTCATCATAAAACAATTATAATTTCAAAATGTAAATGTAAAATGAATAAATCCTAAATGTTATCACTATAATTAATAATAATAATAACAGTATGTTAATATCATATTGATATTATTATTATTATTATTAATGGATCTGGGTCTTCATCCAATACATGTCATAAATATTTATTCTCACTATATAGTATATAGTAGTTTTGTTTTTTTTTTTGCAATTGTGTTGCTCAAAAGATAAAGATGTACTTCTATAATTTATAATAAATAGAGAGAAATACATTGAAAATAAAAAATAAATCATAAATGTTAATAAAATAATACAATGTTACTATAAATATCATATTTATATAATTATTATTATTATTAATGGATCTGGATTTTCCAATTCAAAGATTACAAGATCTGAAATCCTGTGTCCAGTAGCACTTGTTTATATTTGTACAGGAAGCACTTCTTAGCAGATAGCGTTCCAACTTACAAGCTTGCCATCTGTTGATAAAATGGTCTCATATGTGAAACTAAAGCCCTTTTGTAAGACACTCTGGATAAGAGAGTTTGCTAAATGCCTTAAATGTAAATGTAAATCAAAAGCTTGTTCCTCTGCTTTTGCTTTCTGTTCCTCTAGGACATAATGGACATTTATTGTTTCAAATCAGCTGAGATGATTGATAAATTCAAGCCCTAGTGTCATTCAACATGTTCAGAGTGAATTGTACCTCTTTTTACACACATAATGGTTCTCTGTGATTATAGAGATGGTTTTAACGGAGGAAAACAGGAAGTTACCCGAAACAACAGCTGAATTTAAGCTATTTTTATCGGCAATTAAACAACGCCTACAGACCATAAAATATCAGATCTGAAAGTGTAATATATGACAAATGTGTTTCAAATACGTTTCGAATACGTTCAAAGAATTCCAAAGGGAGAAAGTCTTAGAGTGCAATATAGGCCATAATGTGGTAATCTTCGGTCCTCTTCCGCTTGGGGCATGTATGGTGACTTCTCTGTGATTTGCCTCCAGCCTCTTTCTGAGACATGGAAAGGAAGTCGCTATTGCAGAGATTTCACAGATGGAGCCCACACCTCCGTTGACACTCTTATAAAAATGGAGCAAAGACTTGTGTGTTTTTTTTTCTTTTTCATTTAAGGATGTTTATGGAGACACGAAGGTGCCAGGGTTTGTGAGTACACTATGATCAAGCAAACATATGAAGATGTTTTTCAGGCTAAAAGTGATAAGAAGATTGTTTTTCCCCATAAATATTTGTAAATTAATTTCTCTATTATGGGTGACTAATTTATCGGGCATAAAGAGTTTTTCTTGCACATAAGTCATAAATCAAAGCATAATGTTCTGTAAGATAGTGTAAGGGCAAATTAGATTTGTAACATAATAGATGTTTTCTAACCAATTTAGATCTCATTACAACAATAAGACAGATCTTTCTTAAGATACTCTGTTGTCCAGGTCACCATGACATTTGGTTTTCATTCTGCCATTAAATAAGTGAAACGTCGCTTCTGTTGCTTGATTGTGTGCTGCTCTTTTTTAACTTTTGTCTGTGGTTTTACAGCAGAATGCTGGGAGACACATGAGAGGTGACTCATAAACCAGGCCCGCTACTCACTGTCTGTTTGTTTCTGACAGCTTTTTACAGTTGTACTGTAAATGTCACAAGCCTCTGTGATCTTAGGCCAGTTGTACGCAAGAGATGGCGTCAGCGATTTGTCGTACTTTGTAAGAGAGCAACAATACTACTGTTGGCCAACAACCTTTAGTTTTATGCAGGCATTCAGAGGAATCTTACTTCAATGGGGTCAGGCTGATGTTCTGTCAAAGCCACCAGATGATGGATGATCATGCTAAACTGCTTTTGCGTCTCTCTCAGCATGTTCAGGGAAACAGCTTCCTAATCGTTATCTGGTCCCCAGACTCTGAGAGAGTAATTTTGGACATGGAAGGTTAGATGTCCGTCCATATGCTCCTTTATTTAGTTGTCAGGGAAGTTTGACTTACAAATTAGTAGTTTTGTCATGGTGTCTTTGTAGATAATCACAGAATATGTCTCACCATTACTTTTCGTCACTCAGTCGACAGCCTTTGTGGCATAATATTTATTACCACAAATAATTATTTTGACTCGTCCCTCTAAAAAAAAGAAAAAATAGAATCAAGGTTACGGTGAGGCACTTACAAAGGAAGTGAATGGGGCCAATTTTAGAGCAGAAATGCAAAGCTGTAATTTAATTTTAAAAGCACTTAAATTCAAGTTGCTTACAATGTTGTTTTTACAGTCATTTTAAGTTTTACGGCATTACGTCGTCATGACAACACAGTTGTAAAATTGTTTATATCTTTACACAGAAAAGGTCTTGTCTAGTGGCTATACTTTTAAAACAGTGAGTATTTTAACGTTTACAGATTAAACCCATTCACTTCTGTTGTAAGTGCCACACTGTACACCACATTTCTGCTTCTTTTTATTTCTTTAAGGAGGGACAAATTTATAGTAGCAATTTGTTATAATTAACAATGGTTAATAATTGGTATTATAATTGACTACAGTATACTGTATATACATTTTATATGTTTTAAAAGCATTAGTCTTAAAGGGATAGTTCACCCAAAAACAAAAATTCTCTCATCATCTACTCACCCTCATGCCATCCCAAATGTGTATGACTTCCTTTCTTCTGTTGAACACAAATCAAGAATATCTGTTGGTCCACTCAATGCAAGTGAATGGTGGGCAGAATTTGGCTACAGTGGTTAAATAGCTTCAGAAGTGTGGGTGAGAAACAGATCAATATTTAAGTCCTTTTTTACTATAAATCTCCACCTTTGACCAGTCCCAACCAGTAGGTGGTGATATGCACTAAAAATGTGAATCGCCAAAAACTAAAAAAGAAGAATGTGCAAGTAAAAGTGAAAGTGGATATGTATAGCTAAGTGACTTAAATATCGATCTGTATTTTACCCACATTTTATCCATTTTTGGACCTTCGTTGTTCTAGCCACCATTCACTTGCATTGGATGAAACAAACAGAGCTGAGATATTCTTCTGAAAATCCTAGTTTGTGTTCTGCAGAAGAAAGAAAGTCAAACACATTTGGGATTGCATGAGGGTGAGTAAATTATGAGAATTTTCATTTTTGGGTGAACTATCCCATTAAAAACAAGGAAGAAAGTAGAAAATGTACTGTATATACAGTGCCCCCAAAAGCATTTGGATACTTAAGTCTTAAAATGTATGACTGTCACTGTATTATATTAAAAAATATAAAATAGAGTGGTGTCTGCAAACAATGCTTGACATTTTTTGCCCATATTTGCCATTACTTTTAGCCACAGCATACCTTTTTAGTGAATGTATGAAGTCCCCACATGTTCACACAGATGCCCCAAAGTAACCACAGGTGTAGTTTGTTTCATAAATGTCTTCCAGTAACATTTATCAGAAAGTATCCAATATACTTTATATATTGTTTCGTGATTTAGAACCCAACAAACCTCTTATTAGGAAATGTTTACTTGTGATGTTTCTTTAAGCTAAATTCCATTTGGTTTGATTTTCTGTAATCTGATGCAATGACATTCAAACAATGTTTTACAATATGTTCACCTTGGGACCTTAAGTGTAGGTACAGTAGCTATATTAAACACCTATCTACAGAGTAATATATAGATATGGTACAACACATGTCCTGTAATTTAAATAATACACTGTCTAAACAGTCTGATGACTCCTAACATCCAACATCTGACTGGATTAAATTACATATAATATGTCAGAAGATATCCTGTGTAGCTTTCAGAGAATCTGAGCAGATGAGATTAAACTCATTCGTTACATGCACTTTTCCTCTATAGCGTGCCAATAAATGCTAATAGCAGGGTCTGTTCCTTTTCAGGTCATAAATGTAAGTGTATTGCTTTGCTCCTCAAGTCTTCCATCTCCCAATCTCAGACTGCTTACACTCACAGCCAGTAATTAACTACTGTTTTTATTGGCTTCACTCTTGTTTTTGCTCATTACGCCCTCGAGAACATTTAATATAAAATATCCTGTTTATGCCTAAAATTTGCTGTCTTTCATAAAAATAGGCGATTGTCATGACGACCCGCGTTAACAGAACTGAAACATCTTAGCATGGTTGTTTACAAAGCAAAAACTTTGTGTACAAATTCAGCAAACAGCTTTCACAGAAGTATTTGTAAATGATATGGGCAAAAAATCTCTATGTGGTTGGTTGCATATCAAAATATATTACGGAAAAAAGTGCAAGCAGATAGTTTGTTGCATTGTTGCAACACAAGCATATAAACACAAAAGGCTCTAACAAAACACTGACAATAAGATATCTAACCATGTCTTTATGGACATTTACAATTATTCTTCGAAATACCAATGTGAACACTATGATATGAATATGGTGTGTATCCAGTACATGGTATTACCATCTGATGATTGTACTTTTTTAGTAAGAAACCTGAATCTCACAGTTAAAAACGTTGCTTTCGCTCAGCAGTATCAGGTCCAACCTGCTTCACAATAGACCCTTGCTTACCCCTCATACATTGAGATTCAGTTTCTTTTCCCAGCTCAAGTCTCTCCCGCTACTGTCAATCACAGCCTTTATTGGTGGAAGCGGACCTGACACCCTGGACCTCATGTGAAACCATGGCCGACAGGAGGCAATAAGCCGGAGAATAGCAGCCATCTCAAAGTAGTCCTCTATTTAGCAAGTGCTTTTTGCTCTCTTCGCTCCAATCCTGCATTAAAGATAGAGAAGAGAAATCAATAGAGGTTCAAAGCATTAGATAAAAGTCACAGACTTGAGAAGCAGCCGTGTTAGATGTGGTAAATTAAACCAATCAGAAATTTCCAGAGGCCCATGGCACATAGAACAGTGCTATCTCACATCTGTCCATCTCACTGCTCCGTCCATGCTTTGTTTGTTCTTCATGTAGTTTAGCTCTGACACTTCATTTGTTGATCTATCTTCGATGATGTGCTTTATACTCTAGAGTCAAACCCTCTTCACCGTGTTTAGAGTAGGAAAATATGTTTTCTAGCAGTGGGATATGTTCTTGGGTAGAAGTGGCATTTGAGCAAAAAGAAACAGAGAAATACCACAGACCATGAAACAATTCTAAACAGCGTTTTTGTTTTAATGGAACGAAACTGAGAAATCTGAAACACAGACCTGGATAGAACTCTGAATTCTTTTTAGCAGAATATAACTTGTCTTTAAGTTGAAACTGCATTTGTGTTCACTAAGTGAGAATTATCTTAGTATCTTAATCCTGTTTTCATGTTTTTCATGTTGGTGAAGCTACAGTATAATCTGATTACCAGAAGAAATTGTGATGTGACAATATCTGCGATTTAGAGATCAATTTTAGTTCTAGCTTGCATGCTTTGGCTTATTTTTTATGAAAGCGGAAAAGGAAGGTGAAAGAAAAAATAAAACAGATATTTAATATGCAGAATTATAAATATTTTGTCCTAGGGACTCGACTCCATCTGATCATTTTGTTGATCATTTTTAAAAACCTGTAACTAATCCTACATGGAATGGATAACAGAGAGGCCAGAATAACAGTAGCCGTTTTAAAGACTTCCCTTGGGGCTGGATTTTGACAATTCCCACCACTTTGTAATTTTATTGATAATGAAGAGGATGGCACGGAAGGGACTTTAGATTTTTGCCAGAAAAGCTAGTTAAGGACAATCAATAGTACATCATTGGGAGAGTTTTGTGATAAAAACCCTCAGTTACCCTGGCAATCCATCACTTGGCCATACAGATAGGTCAAACGAAATTATATTGCGCTTATCTCTCTACACCAGAAGAGTAACAGAGACGCCGATCAATAGGCTTATATATTGTTCTACTTGTGTTGTAATGGAAATGATGTCTCGCTGATTTAGAGCCCTTTGGCCTCTATACACCAGTGATACTGGTCAGATGTGAGTGTTGTCTTATCCCATGAGTATAGTTCAGCACAAGGATAGACACATACCTGAAGTTTTCTGTGTTGGAGGAACATAAAATGACGCAATACAGTTCACAAGTGCCTACTTATGGGTTCTTATGAAAATCAAGTTCACATCTGATCGCTATGTGAAGTTATGCAAAAAGTAAACAGGAAGGAGAGCAGGTTACAGAAGGGTCCACCAGGCTTTCTGTGTTATCCTAGTGGTCGCCTTATGCAATAAGCTTAGAACAGCCCTCCAGCAACTCTCGTGGATTTCTGCTGGGTTTTACGCGTAGATTTGCAGCCAAATACCAGCGTGCACCCGTTTCAATTCAGTTCTCATGGGTTACATCGCTTTTTAATGGACTTTTAAGTTTAAGTTCTTTTTGCAAGAAAAGACATAGGGCTATCTAAACTAAGCTTTCGGTGGTCTCGTGTCTAATGAATTATGGAGGGTGCGCATGTGCGTGAGAAGCGGACCGACGCATCGACAACACATCAGATCGTGTTTGTAGTCGAAAAGCATTGCTTATAAATGGACAGCGAACTGTAAACCATTAACTGACGTCATTGCTATGATAAAACAAGCTTATATATCCGCCTGTCAGACAAAGTTTGCTTGCGTGGACATGTGAAAATGAACCATAATCTTTAAGAAATGATCAATGCGCTTTGAAATAGCCTTGTTTAATCGCCTTCTGTTGAAAGATGCTTGAATGTTAGTTGTACTGTCATACAGTTGGATGAAATGTTTGACCATGAACCGACTGTTTTCCCTTACTTAGGTAGTGTTGAACAAACTAGGCTACGGAAGACTTTACGCGAAGTGTCACCACAGACGCACTTGTTTGCGTCCAGTTTGAAGTCCTGCCGAACGTGAACGGAGAGCAAAAGGGGAGAAAAGTGAGGGAGTGAAACGGGCTAATTACTCAGTCCATCCCTCATTTCCATATCCACAGAGAGTGTCTACTGGCGCTCGGCCAATCCCTCGTGCAGCGCAACGTAATCCATGACCCTCTATCAATATAACGCCGACATGCGCAATCTGCGCTACGGTAACAACATCTAATATCTCTTATTCGCTGACCCCGGGACTGTACGAGATTGCCTGTGTCCGATGTTTCTGCAGATCGGAGCGCCAGAGACATGTCCCGAAGAAAGCAAGCGAAACCCCAGCATCTCAGATCGGACGAAGAGGAGGGAGCACAGTCGAAAAAAAGTCAAGATAACGGTAGGCTATGTGTATTGAAAATATGATCATCTATATGAGTCTGTTCTTTCTTTAGACCTTAAACTACAAGTTTCTTTTGTCAAAATATGGCAATGTTTTATTGTTCTGGAGTTGTGTCGAAACCACTGTACAGTGACACATAAGGTTCCTTTGAACTTTGAATTTGCGACTTTAAATTGTTTAACGAAATAGTTGATTTAGTAAGAATAGCCAATAGGTTTAAATGTAGCCTACATCTAAATGTAAATGCAATGTTCAATTCGTATGCCGACAAGAGGAAACTTCAGAAAAAGTTTTAACGGGAGTTTGATAAAACAGCATTTCCAACAGATAATTATTTAGCTCGATTCTGTGTGTATATAAAGGAACATTAGTATGAAACAGAGTAATGTGTGCTTTTGTAAAGTTGAAAAATGTCGATTAGCCTATATACGTGTCCAACGTACATAATTGACACTCAAAACAAACAAGATTTCTACTTATTTATGCTGTCGTGGTTTTTAGTGTTTTTTAAATTTTAGCCTTTGAGTATTTAACTAACAATTTATTATAAATTCATTAGAAATAGTTGTACAGTCATGGACATGATGTTATCCGCGCACATCATTTGCTTTATAGGCACTGTACAGGTATAGAGGCCTATTTATTAATTTCTGTGTTTTATGTAGTGTGTTTTCAAACCAATTTGATATATTTTGATCTTTAATTAATTATTCATTTTTACCAGTAATAGTAGAGACATCTATAATAAAATAATCTACATGTGTGCTTAATTATGGGATGAAGTACACATATTACTGTATTGTTATATAGCCTATACTTGTTTTAAAACCTACAAAAGTGGCTCATTTCAAGACCTAAACAAAACCTTTAACATTCTTCTGTTTTCGCCAGAATAATTCCTTTTGTCATGGTAATGTTGTTATTAACGTGGACACATAAAAAAAAAAAGTCGAAGCTGTGTCTTTATTTAAGTCACGTTTAAAGTATTTAATGCAACACAAAGATCGACCTAAAACAATAGAATCAGGGTTTTGGTTGAAGACAGATAGTAAAAAAGGTTTATTGTTCTTCAAATAAGTTCTAATTAGATGAATCAATTGTCATCAGGCCTGAACTGTTCGAAGTATAATTTGAATAACGGATTCGACTGAAAATGTGAAACTTTGTAAAACAGTGTTAATGCATACTTTTTTCTCTTAAAACTGTTAACAGTGTAACTAGCTACATTTGATTATATTTTTAGCGAATTTTGCCAATATAGGCCAAGCATATATAAAGAGCATGGACTATTTAATTTCTACTGTTAAAATTATTATTTTTATTTTAACATTAGTCATCCTGACCTATAGTATTTTAAAATGTCTTATGAATAATGTATATTTAGTGCATTAATATGCATGCTTGAATATACTGGGCATGTTAACTAATATATATATATATATATATATATAGGCCTATATATATATATATATTAGTTATATAGTTAACTAATATATATATATATATAGGCCTATATATATATATATATATATATATATATATATTAGTTAACATGCCCATATATATATTAGGTAAAAATATATAAGGTATAGTTTTCAAAAACGGGCACCCTGCTTACATTATCATTATATATATATATATATATATATATATATATATATATATATATATATATATATATATATATATATATATATATAAAGGACTTGGCATGCATTGTTTTATGTAAACATTTTTATTTTTTATGTAAATGTAAAATTTAACTAAATTTTTTCCCAAAATAATGTGATGAGTAGATTTGATTTCAAAACAAAATCCATGTACACAATGGGTATACTCAGGCTTTTCCACATCGGGACATATCTGATTGTTCTCTCTGCACAACTATTCAGACTTTCGTGTTTGTTCTTACATCTACTGTGGATGATCATTAGGCCTCTACAGCAACGATTATCTCAGGAAAGCCTTTTTAGCCTATTTCTTCTGGCATCTGAGAGATGTTTAAGAAATTTGTCATTAGAATCTCATGTCATAACTTTTGTGTGGCTTATGTCGAAATTATCCTGCTAGGAGTGTAACATCCTCAAAGCTAACAAAACCACGGTTACCAGCTGAGCACTCTAGGAATCTACCAAGTTTTTCAATCTTTGTAGTGGCTCATGTCTGTCTTTCTGATTTAAGAATCTGATAGATTTATCTTATGAACACAGCTGTGGTATTTGTTTCACTGGGGTGTCTCCATAAGATGTTTTTGTTTGTTTGTTAATCTATTTGTACGATTTAGTGAATGCTAATGTTCTAATGTTGCTAACGTTGACCAACGACTCATTGTAAAACATTTTAAAATTACAAAAAATATTTGTAACATGGGCCTTAAGATAACTGATCAGCCTCACTAGATCAATTTCAGTTTGGTCTCACCATTCCGTCTTAGAGTAATTCCGGACCACCCACCCAGTTACTGGAATTAAATGAGCAAATGACCCATATGGTAACTAAGGGAGGCTCACAAACACTGAAAAGACACATAACAACAATTGACCTCAAAATTATTTCTGATATAATCTGTCACCCATTTTTCCTCCACCTCAAGTATTTGTCTTTCCCAGTGTCTCTCTAGCAAAATATTTGTATTAATTTAATCTATTCATAAACATTTGTTTCTGCAACATCAGGGGGAAAATAAACGAAATAAAGCCAATCTGCTGTGTGGTTTTCTATTTTTCACTAATATATCAAATTTTACAAAATAATCAAGAAAAAAAGAAGAAAAAAAAAAGAAGGGAAAGACAAAAAGATATTAATTAAAAAAAGGAAAACACACAGACACAAAAACCACAGTAGTACAGTATTTATGTGTTAAATTATTTGTGCGTATATGTTCCTCAGGAATGTCTGGAAATTTAGTGCATACATTGTTCATAAACTTTAGTGCCAAGCCCATTACTGCTCACCAGTGAATCGAAAAGCCAATTACTTCTAACAATTTCTACGACGTATTGTATTTAAACACGATGTAACCAAGGCCTTTAATTCTCTATAAAAATCAGAACCAAGTATCAAAACAAAAATCTTACCTTATTTTATGAAATGTATAAATGTTTTGGCTCACATAATAATTCTACTGATTCTGTCAGGAAATGTCTCTGAACAGTTCTACTTATTAAATGGTCATGCTGACTTCTAATGAAAGGATCCATTTTTTTTTTCTTTTTTTCTATTTAAAAAAAACATGACCAAATATTACATGTTTTGAAATTCATTATACACCATAAAAACTGAAACTCTTTTGTCAAGGTTGCAGACCCTCAGAAGTGACCGTTACCTATTTCACTCAACAATATCAAGTGGAGAGGAATTAGTTCTTGAAATATTTCAGGAAATAAGAGTATTTGATAGCAATGGAGAGTTCAGATTAGTCAATCAAAGACTCAATTTGCCCTCGACTGACAGTGCAGCTGTGAATTGTATAAAAACATTGGAAATCAATAGCTCCTATAGAATTTCATTAAGCTCCCGTATATTCAATAGATAGGTTGCATAATTTGATGGATTGTGCAAAGAAAATTATCATCCAAATCTTTGGAGCATGAGCACAAAGAGGCTAGGTTTCAGTAATTGGTAAAGTGGTACAATTGATTTAGTTTATCTCTATTGTTCATTCTGTTGAGAATAGCTGTGAAAAATCTATCATCTCAAGAATTTCTATTCACATGCTTTCTCTCTGTGTCTTTATCTCCCAGCATTTCTCTTGAAGGGAGGCGATGAGGAGGACAGCGGCACTGAGAGCCGCAGTGGGGGTGAGGAGACACACGTGTGTGAGAGGTGCTGTGCCGAATTCTTCAAGTGGTCGGAATTGCTGGAGCACCAGCAGAAGTGCATGGATGACCCTCCTGTGCTGATGGTAAAGGAGAACGAAGAAAAGCCTGTCTCCCGAGGATCACCCACAGAGTCCTTCTTAAGCACCCACAGTGACTCAGCAGAAATTATGAAGGTTATCGAAGACAATGCTGAGTTGGTTGAGAAAGTTGATGAGAGCCTCTGCATGCCTGAGGAAACCCAGTTCATCGACGTGGATGAACAAATGGATATTAGTTTGTCTGGGCATAAGACATCCAACTTCAGCACTCCACCACTCGAGAATGAAAACCCGCCCTCTTCCCCTGCACCATCTATAACCAACCATCACGACATGCCCAGCACCAATGTGACCCTTGAGATCCTTCATAGCACCAGAGTGGCTGTTGCTCAGTTCTCCCAGAGCATTCACTGTGCAGGGCCTGCAGGCAAGTTGAGCTCAGCTGCAATCCCTATTATTCTAGAGCAGTTAATAGCTCTGCAGCAGCAGCAGGTTCACCAATTACAGCTCATCGAGCAGATTCGCAGCCAAGTTGCTGTAATGAATAGGCAGCCCATGCAAGCCGCCCTTAATCCGGCCTCGAAAAGCCTGCCATCTGACTCCAACACTTACAATTTCCAGGGCATCGCTCCACCCCCTGTACTTCCGCTATCTGGAGTCATGCCCTCTGCAGTGAATGGGCAGGCCTCAGTGTCCCAGGCTTCTTTGCTTGTGAGGCCACCACCGCTGTCTTCACAGCCAAACTGTGGGCAAACAAACTCTCGAGCAATGGACAGTGCCACTGTTTCCTTAACAAGTTCAAGCCCTCTCTTCAGCTACAGTGGGGCTTCCCCACTCTTGCCAACCTGTAGTGGTTCACTCTCTAATGTCAGTAACACCCTACCCCTAAGCACTCCCAGCACACTACCAGCTTGCCAGAGTAGCCTCCTTAGTCCTTCTGCCAATCTACCATTACTACCTCAAAGCCCCCCCAACGGAGTCATCTTTCCCAATCCACTGGCCAGTATAGCAGCCACTGCCAGTGCATTAGATCCACTTGCTGCCATGATGAAGCACCATAAGAGCAAACTTCCCAGTGTCTCCATTTTTGACAGCAAGCCCAGTTCTGAGGATCCATTCTTCAAGCACAAGTGCAGGTTCTGCGCCAAAGTGTTCGGGAGCGATAGCGCATTGCAGATCCACCTGCGCTCACACACAGGTGAGAGGCCCTTTAAATGTAACATCTGTGGCAATCGGTTCTCAACAAAGGGAAACCTCAAGGTCCACTTTCAAAGGCACAAAGAGAAGTACCCTCATGTTCAGATGAACCCATACCCAGTCCCAGAATATCTGGACAATATCCCAACCAGTTCTGGGATACCCTATGGAATGTCTTTTCCTCCTGAGATGGTAGGACCTACTTGGTTGGACAGTAAACCTGTTCTACCAACAGTGACGTCCTCAGTGGGTCTGCAGCCACCCACAGTACCAGTTATTGAAAGCTTAAGTGACTCATTAACAAGTACACCCTCTGAAAGATCTCCACACAGGCTTTCACCAGCCAGAGGTGAACTTACACCTTCGTCACCCAATCCCACTGGCACTGAGACAGATATGTCAACCATGACATCCTCCCCTAAGTCAAATGGAGAAGGAGAAAATACACCGACCTTCAGTGTAGAGGAGGTGCACCTGCCACCAAACAGCATGACCAGAAATGTAAACGACTTCAACTCTGCAAACCACAGGTTGCTTCCACAGTCAATAGGGATATCTGTTAAGGGCAATTTGCCTGAGTCCACTGACGCAACTCTAGCAGTTAATAAATCCTCCTCTCCCCCACTGATCTCTGATCAGTTTAAGGCCAAATTCCCATTTGGTGGTATCCAAGACTCTATGCAAACATCAGAGACATCGAAACTTCAACAGCTTGTAGAAAACATTGACAAGAAGATGATGGATCCCAATAAGTGTGTGATCTGCCACCGTGTTTTAAGCTGCCAGAGTGCACTGAAGATGCATTACCGCATCCATACAGGGGAGAGGCCATTTAAATGTAAGGTTTGTGGCCGATCATTCACCACAAAGGGAAACTTGAAGACTCACTTTGGTGTTCACCGTGCAAAGCCTCCTCTTCGGATTCAGCATTCATGCCCGATCTGTCAGAAGAAGTTTACTAATGCTGTTGTGTTACAACAGCACATACGCATGCACATGGGAGGGCAGATTTCCAACACTCCACTTACAGAAACCATCTACGAGAAAGATGCCGATATGGAGAGTTTTGACAGCATGAGCACTTATGATGATGACTGTCTTGATGACATTTCATTCGAGGATGAAGGGGATGTCTTAGAAAACAATGAAAACACTCCGAGCTCCTTTTCGGACAGTCCACCTCCAATTTCATCTCTCCCAACCAGTGTATCAGAATCTAAAAATGCAGGAGGTGACTTATCTGTCAGTCTCAGTCAAACGAATGGAAAAAAGATTGCCAGATGTGGACCTATGGATAATGATCAACACGCTCTTGGCTCTACTGCCACAGGAGAGATGGAGAACCAATGCATGGGAACTAGTTTAATGTCACAGTCATTCAGTTCTTTTCACATTCCTCCCTATCCCACAAATAATCAACCTGAGGTCCAACATGAGCATCCAGCCTCTCTGAACCTCTCCTCTAAAATCCCAGAGGCAACATTGTTAGTAAAGTCAGAAAGATCAGATTGTCCTGCAACAAATTTAGTTAATGGGGTGACTCTTAATCAAACAGGAATCCAGTCCATCAAATCTACAGTCAAGAAAGAAAACCCTTTCAACGTGCAGAGTTTCAGTAAAGAACATGGTAAGATAAAACTGCTATATGATACTAGTAATACATGAACACATTAGTCCTAAACTGTAACTACTTTATCAAATTTTATTTTGCTGTTGATCTGTTTGATTATACCTTTAACTAATGTATTTATTCTCAGATAATGCTCAAAGGTCTGCTGAACAGGATGCTAAAAATGCACCGACTGTAGTTAAAATGGAGATGAGCGCTTGCAGTAGACCGTACATGCTAAAAGAGAGGCCTTTCCCTGCATTTGGCCTGCAATCTCCTGCTCTCCGATCTGAGATGATGATACCAGGCATCACCTCTCTTACTGGACCACCCTCTAACCGACGGACCCCTAAACAACACAACTGCAGTGCATGTGGGAAGAACTTCTCTTCAGCCAGTGCCTTGCAGATCCATGAGCGCACACACACAGGTGAAAAACCCTTTGGCTGCTCAGTCTGTGGTCGCGCTTTCACAACAAAGGGTAATCTTAAGGTATGTGATCGTTCTGATTCTGATTTTTGTTAAAAAGCAAAGTTCTTGGATTAAAGTTAATGTTAATGATTTAAAACTTCATATGATGATGTACAGTATGCCTATACTGTTCACTCATTCCACTGGACATCAGCATTTAATTCTAATGAATCTATGCTTATGCATTACACATTGTGTCTTCACATGCATTATTGCTCTTTAATGGTTATTGTGCTACAGACACACACCACTGGTGCAAATACCATATTTTTTTAATTTTCATTCTGTTTGTGCACAGGTGCACATGGGCACCCATATGTGGAATAACACACCAGCTCGCAGAGGAAGACGTCTGTCTGTGGAAAACCCCATTGCTCTACTTGGTGGTGACGCTCTAAAATTCAGCGAAGCATTTCAGAAGGATTTAGCAGCGCGGGCTATAAATGTGGACCAAACCTTCTGGAGCCGATATGCAGCAGCTATAACTAACGGCTTAGCCATGAGGAACAATGAAATATCCGTTATTCAGAGTGGAGGAGTCCCTCATCTCCCTGCCATTACTGCAGCCACGGACAAGGCTATCACTGGAAACAGCCCACCAATCACAGCCCTGGAAAAAACAGGCACAGATAGAAGTGCTGGACAACACTTTTCCATGATGATGGATGACAAAAAAGACATTGGAATCAATTGAAGTAAAGTTGACATATTTTTTCTCCTTAAGGAATGTTGAGAATAAATATGTATTGATTTTTTATTAGATTCTATTAAACTCTTTAGAATGTGCTACATTCATGTGGGAAAAGTTTATGTTGCTCTAATGGCACATGCTCTTTATTCTTCTGTCATAACTGAGGCCACGATTAGTTTTAAAACTATGCTCACTGACTGAAACTTTACACTTGATTAAAGGGCATTTCTTTGAGAATAAAATGATTATTTATGATGTAAATATGTATTTTATTTTTCTTATTTTTGCAGTAAAACTTTCATGGGAAAGGGAACATGTTTGCATACATAAAAGAAGCTTTTCATTCCCACACTTTAGTCTTAATATAGCTACAGCTCAAAGTATGTAGCTTAACCCCCAAAAAAAAGAAAGAGTCATTTCAGTGTCTTTGAAAAGATCTGTATTATTCTTTGACATCCCACTGCTTTGCTGCTATGCAATGGATGCAAACCGTTTATTCTCATGCAAATGAAGAACACCATAATGAAAGCCAGTGTAGCTGCCATCAACAATGAAAGGTTCCATCTTATACCAACCTGTTATTATATTAATGATGATTATGTGTTTTTCTCTGCATTGTTTACCTTTACATATGAGTGCTAATAAAGATCTCAATTAATAATAATACAAAATAAAAAACACCTCTCAACTTTGGTTGTAGAGTTATCTATGAAAGCCCCTTTTGCTGCAGGACAATTCAATATCTTAATTTTTTTTTTTTTTTTTTTTTAAGTGTGTTTTCATATAAAGAACAAAATAAATAAATGTTTCCAGAAACATTATGGGACAAGGGAAAATAAAACAATATACTTATATGTAATGACAGCCAGTCAGATCTGTCATGTTCATGTAATTATTTTTTCGTAGTGCAATTTTGTTTTCTTACAGTATATAATATATTGTTTAGATATCAGTTAGAGTTGGGAACACAAGTTTTTCATAAGATAATAAGGTAAAATGGTGAAACAAGAGATGGGGTATTTTATGTGTCCTCTGCATGACAAAGAGACACTATTTTTGTACTCAAATACATTATAACAGGAATTAAACTGTACACCGGGTTTCCTTGTCTGTCTGCACATCAGTATTTTTACAGGGAACATCTGAGGTGGGCTCTCAAAAACTGACAGAACTGGATTTATTTATAAGATGCAGTATTGCCACCTCCCTCAATAAAGAAATGTCAAACTATTTTGTTTGTTTTACTTGTGCAACCTCATTTTTGTTTCTTTGCAGTGTTCCCATGATCATGGAAAATCTAGAAATATGAGATTTTGAGTTTGTTTTTTTACAGGCCTGGAAAAGTTGTGGACATAATCAGAGGAATTTAGTTATGTAAAACATTTAAAAGTCTTGTAACTTCTCTATAGTGAATCTAAAGTTTTACTAGTTATTCACAACTCTAAAAAATTGAATTGGCTAGAAATTATTTGTGCATGCAATCGACTTGAAATGATTTACAGCAAAATTATAATAATAATAAATTCTTATTCTGTTATCAGACAACTTGAAAAGCTATGAAAATTAATTGGTCAAAAGGTGTGGGAACCCTGACTCACTCACTTACTCACTCACTCACTCACTCTCTCTCTCTCTCTCTCTCTCTCTCTCTCTCTCTCTCTCTCTCTCTCTCTCTCTCTCTGTGTGTGTGTTGTGATGTGACCATGGGAGTCAGGCAGTGTTAATATTATTATAAGATAATTTAATAATTATATTAGTGTTATGTTATTTATTGTATATTCATGTTAATAGCAAAGCGTAAGCTTTAGTTGGGAAAGCTGATATAGTAGGATAACAATTATAAGAGACATACGTTTAATAACTCATCAAAGGTGAAAGCGTATGAATTGAATCAAGATATAAAAATAAATTTAGGAAATAAGGTAGTCAATCAATTGATTAATTAATATCTAACCAACAATCTTTTCAAATAGAGCATCAGCAAACATTTCATTCACTTTGTTCCGGAAGTGACGCCGTTCCCTGCGTAGTTGAGTAAAGATGGCAGACAGCATCCCTCAAAGAAGAATTCGAGAAAAACAGCGTATTATAATGATGGGAAACCTGCTTGGTGCGTAGAATTTTGAAATATGATATTAAACACAGCTTTTTTTTAAGCATACGACTGTCGTATGAGTTATTATAATGTCTTATCTGTTGTTGTCGGGTTTGTTTATGCTTTTGTTCCGGGGTTTAGTGCTCACGAGCTAACAGTGTCAGATTACAGCTGATCAACACTGTGATAGGTCACGAGAGGATACGAGAGTCCCTAGGCGATGTGTGTTAAGATGTATTGTCATACTGGTTCATACAGGTGCATTTATAGAAGAACATCTCAAAGAATTTCTCACGAGCCCTAGAAATAATCATAAAACATCTCATAGTACATTTTATGAGCAATTGGTACATTCATAGAACCTCTCATAAGCCATTGTTACATCTATATATACAACATTTCATACAAGATCTCATGAGCATTCAGTACATATCTAGAGCATCTCATGGATCTCATTAGCCTTAGGTACATTCAATCATCTTACATGATGCTGAGCGGGTCAGGATGCTTTATTTCTGCAAACTGTTTTCCCACGGTTTATGCGAGACCAAGACGCCAAAGATACTCATTTAGAAACTAATGTCCATCTGGTTTTCCTGAGCTGCATAAACAGCCGACAGCACAGTGACAGGATCAGTATTTATGGCATCCAGCTGTTTGTCGAATACTGACATTCTAAGGACCACTTGTGGCAGTTCTTCTCGAGAGTATGGATCTAAACCAAAGTGATTGCTTAATTTGATTTCATTGTTTGGGGTAATGCTATTGCACATGAGCACTTTGTAAATCATTTTGTGTTTTCATGAGGAGGAGGAAGAAGAAGAAAAGCAGAATATCTGACCACAGTTAGGATTGATTAATTGGACCACCGTCTGTGCTTGGCTCATACGTTGCTTATTCTGATGTCCTCCTTGATTTATAGGGATGTTTAGTAGATTTGATGGTGATCTGATTTCTTTTAACATACAATTGAATTCAAATATCAGTGGTAGGCCTGTGGGCTGGTCATGTCTTTCATGTTAGAGTACATTATATTGTTTATGTTTACAACTGACAAATAACTTGATCATCTGTATCATTTTCTTTTCATTATGGCCATTTCTACTCAACAGCTGTTGAAACAATTAACAACAAAAAAAGTTATTTTATGATTTATTTATTTTTATAAACATCAAAGGCTAAAGTCCACAAAGACAAATGTCAGAGTGATGTATTTTTGTTGACATACCTCAATAACAACTTGTATACAAAATAACAACCTATTACTCTTTGTAGCGCTAATATTTGTCAACTCTTAAAAACATGAAAAGAACATGCTCAGTACATTTTTCGCCCTAAACACAAAAGAAAGAAGTATGAAATCACAAAATGAAGCTTTATTTTTTTTTTATGACCATTAAAGTAATACGTTGTTCACCTAATAATGAAAATTCTCTCATATTTTACTCACCCTCATGCCATTACAGATGTGTAAGACTTTCTTTCATCTGCAGAACACAAAGATTTTTAGAAGATTAGCTCAGCTCTGTTGGTCCACCTCACAATGGAAATGAATAGTGATTAGAAATCAGAAGGTCCAAAAAAGACGTAAAGGCAGCATAAAAGTAATCCATAAGACTACAGTGGTTTAATCCATGTCTTTAGAAGCATGAGAAACAGGTCAATATTTAAGTAATTTTTTTACTATCGATCTCCACCTTTGATCAGCCTGACCATTAGTTGGCTGAATGTGAATATAAATGCCTCTTCCACTCCAGAATTTGAAAGTGAAGATTTTCAGTTGTGGTGGTGATTTTTATTTATTTCAGTGACTCGATTCTTTTGATTGCATTCACCAAAAAGATGACCATTTCTTCAAGTTACACCATTGAGCCTATAGATGGTGCCAAAAGACTGTGTTTTAAATTATTGTATTGCAACAAAAGTCATTTACGGCCAGAGCAAGTCGTATTCGAGCAAAAATCGTTTCAGCGATGCATCTCGATTCATACTCGAATGATTCTCAAAAGAATCAGAATCGATTTTCTGAGTTCAGTTTAAATCATGGCAGAGCAGTGGTGTGTGCCAAAGACAGATCTGGAAACAAAGACGTGAGTTAAGTGCGTACACTAAAGTCAAGTTATATCCCCTATATCTCTCATCCTGGACTAGCAACTTTCATTTGTGCTTAAAAATGAAAATAAATTGCCTGGCATAGATTTATTTTAAATAATAATTAAATACTATTAAATGATTAACAAAGCTTAAACAAAATTAACATTAATAATATAATCAGTTGAAGTAATAGTATTCAGTGTGTTTTAATGGAGAACCAAATTTTTTTTTTTGTGCTTTTCATTGTAATGTGTGTTCATTGTAATGTGTGTTCATCAATCACTTCTATTCATTAATTCATCTGGCTCCTCTTCTTGTTGAATGAGATTGACAAACTGAATGAATGACATGCAACTTCTCCTCTCATTCAGCTGGTCAGCAGATCATTCATGAAAGAGATTGATTCATTTCATTTGTTTGCGAAGGAGTTTACCAGTACATTCAGTTCATTATTAAACAACACCTCTCATCTTGTTCAGACTTAAATGAACGATTCGTTCTAGTTTAGTGAAGAGGCCTATTCGTTCAGTGTGTCAAACCAATGATAAGCTCCTTCACAGCCCACACTCAAATGCTATTGGCTCACGGTATAGTCAGTCTTTACAGGCACGAAAAGCCACCAAAGCAGTCTTGTGCTTCAAAAAACAGCTTATTGGCTTTGAAAGGGAAAGATGTTTGTGAACGAGTCAGTGTATTGAGGTGAATGAGAACGATTCTCACAGAGGAAAAGAGTGTTTTCAAACTGGCTAAAGGCAACCTGGCTACAGCAAAGATAAAAGTTATATAATTTTTTAGTAAGTGCTGCATCAGATACATACTTCACCAATTACTAGGGCCTAATAGTTTGGTTTACTGTATTTAAAGAAGCAGCTGACTGAGTTTTCTTTGTATCTTTTTTTATCAATGTAGGTGTACAATGTGTTGCAGAGTGATCAAATAAGATTCATGTTCTGTGATCTCTCAAAAATGTGTATCTTCCTGATTCACTTTTTTAGATATAAGGTAGTGTTCCTTTGAAATCATTAGGACTAGAGTTTGTAGGTTGTTGGTGTTCGCCATTGTTTGTGTACTATGTTTCTTTAATAATTTAGCTTACACGACATTACTACCAGAGGCCTGTTCAAACAGCATTGCCTGTATCTGGTAAATATAGATTTTTATTCTTCTTTCAAGGTTCAAGTCCAAAAGGCAGTTTGTGTTTGCATTGGTCACAGAGGCCTAATTGCATGAATTCAGTCTAGCTCTGGAGAGAAATGGAAACTTGTAGGTTTGACGCTAAGGCCAAAGTGGAGCCGGTGCAGAAACGGCCGGTCTTTTGTGTGGATGGAAGGTGATATCCTCGTGGGACACCGGCTGTTTCAGAGTGTTACAATAGTGTTCTGCTTCTCTCGATTCGAGATGTATGTGAGACTGTTCTTGTTGCAGGGAAACAGAATTTGAGAGAGGATCAGATCCCTTAACTTCTGCTTTTTGTGGTCAACCTGTTCATGTAGGTGACTTTCAGACTGTCCTCATTTCGTTGAACAATGTCTTTGTATTTATTTCTGAAGTTGATAATGGGAATATTTAGGGAGTAACAAAAACTGCCAGGGCCCCCATTGATTACATTTGTGGTATGAAATTTTTTTAAATAGCCAACGCACTTTATCATAATTTACTCTGCTTTTGCCATTTACGTAGCTTTCTAGGTTAATTGGGTTCTTAAAATTGTGTATTATTGTAAAGCCATAAATTAACCCACACCACCACCTTGATGAAGGCTTTCTAGGCTGCAATGCGTTAGTTTGTGGAATGTTTTTAACCTATTAGCCATGACTCAAAGTCTTTTTAAATGTAAACCCTATTTGAGTGCCTTGGTCTACTACTTTTGTGTATTAACCCACACAAATTTGGTTACCTATCATTTACAGCAGTATTTGGTGGTGTAATCTTGAAGTGTTTTGGATAATTTTGTTTCATATATCAGATTGAAGACGAATCTTCGAACCTTGATGAGATGCCATTGATGATGTCAGAGGAGGCTTGAAAATGATGAGAGTGATGCTGATCAGATACTGGTGCAACCCAGTGTCCAGTGGAGGGGCAGTGGTGGCTCAGTGGTTGAGGCTCAGGGTTACTGACCAGAAGGTTGGGGGTTCAAGCCCCAGCACCACCAAGATGCCACTGTTGGGCCCTTGAGCAAGGCACTTAGCTCCAGGGGGATTGTCCCTGTAATAAGTGCACTGTAAATCGCTTAGGATGATCTCAAATGATCCCTCCTTTATTAAAAATACAAACAAACAAATAAAAAAAAACATTCATCAAGTTACAGAATTCACTCCTTTCACTTACAAATAAAGTGCCAGTCCATAAAATAGGGGTTGGTAAAAATATGATATCATGAAATCTCGTGGAAATAAATCTTGTGATCTTCATTTGAACGATATCTTTATATCGATTCTTATATCCCAAGATCGATCTTATACTCATTGCTCAACCCTCTAATACAGTAAGTGGAATCACTTGCAACCAAATTTCATGCTATGTGACTAAAGTCAATATATTTACATTTATGCATTTGGCAGACGCTTTTATCCAAAGCGACTTACAGTGCAATTATTACAGGGACAATCCCCCTGGAACAACCTGGAGTTTTGAAAATGATGAGAGTGCCTTGCTCAAGGACACAATGGTGGCGGCCGTGGGGTTAGAACCTCTGATCTTCTGATTAACAGCCCTGTGCTTTAACCACTACAACACCACCACTCCTACATATTTGGCAACTGGCTGGTAAATGTTTACATTTCACTCACCAATAATTGTGTAGTTTAGTCTTGGTGTTTAGCAGTGAGATCCTTTCACAGCGTGTTGAGCGTAAATGTTTTTCTGTGTAATGTGTGTTCAAGACGAGATATTTGCAACCCATTTGTCATTGACTGCTGTCTCTTTTAATACCCTTTCTGTTCTTTAAAGTTAGTTGTTGATCAAAAACTACTACAAACATTTTTTTTTTTTTAATCTAATCATGCATTGCACAGATGAGGTAAAGCCATTTGAGTCATTTAAAGACACTGTTTACAGAAATGCCGTTTTTTGTTAAAGAGACAGTACCGGTTTTAGCAGGTGTTCAACAAATCAATGTAAATAGTACAAATGTTGCAATTTAACAATAAATAAGTAACAAAAATAATATATGACATATAATGATTGAATACATTTATTTGTTCATATTTAAATAGCCAAAATGTGACCACATTTATGAAAAAAGTAATAAAATATAATTAGTAAAATTTATATTTTACTAATGTACCTAGTTAAAAGGTCCCCTGTATAATTAACAGCATTAGCTGGGAGAGAATGTATTTTATATGTAAGCAAAAGGAATATTAGAACTGAAATAAACCTATATGAATCAATATCAAATTGGAATAGAATAGAGAAATATTTATCAATACCCAGCCCTATCCATAAACATAAAAAGTACACACCATTTCAAAAGTATAGCCACAAGATGGAAACATTGATATCATGTTACATGTTAACACGATTTTAGTGTGATAAAATTGCTTATTTTTATAAATAGGTAGCATCTGATAAGAGGTGTACTGAACGGTAGGTGTACCTGTGTATGTATTTTAAGACCAATCTTCAAACTCCGTGCCTCTTTGCTTGACATCAAAAGAAATCAGCCAAGAACTCTGAAAAAATATTGTGGACCTTCACAAGTCTGTTTCATCCTTGGGAGCAACTCCCAAAACCTGAAGGTACCACGTTCATCTGTACAAACAATAGTATGCAAGTGTAAACCCCATGGTACAAAGCAGCCATCATACCGATCAGGAAGGAGACACATTCTGTCTCCTAGAAATTAATGTTATTTGGTGCAAAAAGTGCAAATTATTCCCAGAACAACAGCAAAGATCCTTGTGAAGATGCTGGAGGAAACAGGAAGCCACAGCTCCAAAACTGGCATAAAAAGCAAGACTACAGTTTGCAAGTGCACATCGGTATGTTTGGAGGAAAAGGGTGAGGCTTGCAAGCTGAAGTACCCCATCCCAACCATGAAGCATGGGGAGTGGCAGCATCATGTTGCGGTGCTTTGCTGCAGGAGGGACTGTTGCACTTCACAAAATAGATGACATCATGAGGAAGGAAAATGATGTGGATATATTGAAGCAACATCTCAAGACATCAACCAGGAAGTTTAAGCTCGGCAGTAAATGGGTCTTCCAGATGGACAATGACCCCAAGCATACCTCCAAAGTTCTGGAAAAATGGTCAAGGTATTGGAGTGGCCATCACAAAGCCCTGACCACAATCTGATTTTGCGGGCAGAACTGAAAACGCGTGTGTGAGCAAGGAGGCCTACAAACCTGACTCGGTTACTCCAGTTCTGTCTAGAAGAATGGGCCAAAATTCCAGCAAGTTATCATAAGAAGCTTGTGGAAGGCTACCCAATATGTTTGACCCAAGTTAAACAATATAAAGGCAATGCTACCAAGTACTAACAAAGTGTATTTAAACGTCTGACCCTCTGGGAATGTGATGAAAGAAATAAAAGCTGAAATAAATAATTCTCTACTATTATTCTGACATTTTACATTCTTAAAATAAAGTAGTGATCCTAACTGACCTAAGACGGGGAATGTTTTCTTCGATAAAATGTCAGGAATTGTGAAAAACAGTTGAAATCTATTTAGCTAAGGTGTATGTAAACTTCTTACTTCAACTCTAAATTTCTAAAAACATTCAGCAGAGGTTTGACAGAGAATCTTGGCCTTCACTTTTAGTTAATCAAATGTCACCATTGCCATGAAGCCTACTCTGTGTTTGTAGTGTGCTTGTGCCAGGTTGGCTTGGTTTCTTTCTAACGCTCCGGTAACTGTGCATGAAATACACACACAAGCTCAGGTCGTGTTTTTGGTTGAGGTGTTCTCTACACATCATCAGTCAGGAGGTCAAACACTCTGAAAATATGCTTATCCAGCCAACAATGATGCTGCTTAATGGCTATTTTGAGACATTCAAAGAATATTGCAATTACATTTTGTGTTACGTCAATGAAATGTGGCACAAGTGTCTTTAAAAGAGATATTATTCATTTATGGTTATGAAACTGTGTGCTTCACTCCTCCATTTATTCTACATTATCAGCGGTGCATCTCAATTGTAAGCTGCATATTGATTTTTGTTCTCCTAATGAACAAATGGGATTTCGCACAGCTGACCAGTTTGCTGCTTTCCAGTAATTTTCTGTGTGCTTAGGCAAAGGATTATGAAATGAACAAATAATTCAAGCAGAATAACTCTGCTTATTCAAACGGCCCTATTATTTGAACTACATTCATTTGAGCAAATAATCCATTTATGAATCAGGGTGCTGGCACTTGCAGACAGGAGACAGAAGGGGCCAACACAAATATTATTATTATTATTTTTTTTTTTCAAAGTTTATGTAATTTAGTTCAGTGCCAGCCAAACCAATCGGCATGACTGTGTATACTGCAGAGTACCGGCTCAGCACCTCAGCAGCTTCGCGGTGTCCCGCAGGGATGGCGACAGTTAGATTACATAATGAATATGAAGGTCAACAAAGTGTTTGCTGCTGTCTCTGACCTTCACAGCGAATCAGATGTTGACTTTTAGTAGGGAGTGGTTTATCAGGCATCTACAGGTTTGTTGTTCATTTTAGGCCATATCCACATTAATCCGTTTTCATTTGAAAACTCTGTATTCAGTCATCGTTGTCCAAATTTTGTGGTTATGGAGAGCGTTTATGAAACGCTCCTCTTTCGTTGAAGGAAAAGGCTGTTTTAGTGTGGCTGAGAGGCATAAACATATCAAACTTGACACTATTTTTATTCTACTTCATGCTCCTGGTGCATGCTATTTCCAGAAAAAAAGGTAAAATGTACTTGTGATCTTCTGTCAAAATGTAATAACTTGGTCCACCTCTGAAACGACTTTCTCTGTTGGCTGAAGTCACCAAACCCTCTTATATTTCATCCGCTTCAATCACCTGTCTCCATTCTGGTATTGTCCACTTTTTACAGTCCAATCAATTCCCCATGGATGAAAGTGCTTAAGTCATTATCGTTGAATATTCTTTCACTTAGAAATATGTCATATGTCACCATTCCATATTGACTTTTACAGATTTTACCAAATTGAAATCTGTTCCGCAGGTTTACCTCATAATCAGTACAGACATTGTGAGTAAAATACACAGATTACATATGGGTCAAGTTATTACTAGTAACTGTTAGACAGGTAGAATTCAGTAGAAATTTTAATATTAGCAGAGGATCATTTGAATTTATTTTTGTGATTTTCACATGATGCCGTTGTACAATAATGTCTTATTAGTCCGTATGTACAATCCTTCTTGAGCAGCCTAGCTTTAAGCTCTAGTGCACAATGCTGATAAATCAAAAACTTGCCACTTGTGGGATTCTAGCCTGCAACCTTTTGGTTATCAGCCTGGAATGTTAATCACTAGATGTTTACTCTGCAAAGTTTTTGACTAGCTTATATCTCTGTTCATGGGGTTCAGTGAGCATCCTTTCTCTCCATTTACTTTTATCATGTTCTTCAATTTCACTTTTACTTGGTGTAAGTGTACTGTCTTGTCTGTTTAAAGTTCAAGTGAAACTAGGCCGAGCAGTCTTCACAAACGGTCTCTGTTAAGCTGCTTACAATAATGTTGCATTAACATCAGCTGTATTTCAATTGGAATCAACTCGATGCATGCAACTAGTGGCGAAATCTGCAAAAGGCCTTAATGTTCAAGATCAAATGTATTCTAAGTGATTAATTCAGGGGTTGCAAATTGAAAACTGTTGATTTTGTACAATTAGAGGCAATTATCAGTTGTATTTGTTAGGCTAATTATTTAGTGAGTGATATATTTAAATTAAGACAATTTAGGGGAATCCAAGCCTAAACCGTGGCTGTAGTACTGTGTCCTTCTCTTTGACTAATTATGTCTGTATGTCTGGTTCACACATGTCACAGGAAGGAGGAGCTGAATGATTGGACAGTGTGGCTAGGACATCCTGAGAAATATGAAGAGAAATACACCAAAAATGCCATCAAGAACCAGAAATACAACGCTCTCACTTTTGTGCCAGGGGTAAGGCCATATAAAAATATGTGATGCATGTCATTTTGTTTCTGTGAATGAGAGTGTTAAAGTAGACTTTTTAACCAAGAAAATGTTGTATGATGTTTTTAAATAAACACATATCATTTTACAATACAATTTTTATTTAGTTTATAGCTTTATTTTTCTATTATACATGTGTGTTTGTCCATTTTCTTTTGAAGGGATATTTCACCCAAACTTGTAATTCCTGTTTTCTCACCCTCATGTTGTTTCAAACTTTTATAACTGTGCGTGCGTGCACGCATGCAAGAATCCTGTACTTCTCACCACAATTTTACAGAGTGTTTATCGGAGTTACCATATACTTTGCTAGTTCGAAACTGTCTGGCCATTTTCTGTTGACCTCTCTCATCAACAATGCATTTCCATCCACAGATCTGCCACACACTTTATGTTTTTTTTGTTTTTGTCACCATTTGGAGTAAATTCTAGAGACTATTGTGCTTGAAAGTTCCAGGAAATCAGCAGTTACAGAAATACTCTAACCAGCCCATCTGGCACCAACAATCATCCATGTGATTATCTAATCAGCTAATCTTATGGCAGCAGTGCATAAAATCATGCAGATGTGGACTGTTTGGTGACACACTGAAAAAAAGAATGTGTTGGATTTACTTAAAAAATGTGATGCAAAATGCTACATGTAGGTTTTAAGTAAATTCAACTTATGGCCATTTTATGTCAGCGTAACCTGAAAACATTTGTTAGATATGACACAAATGTTATTTAGAAAGGTAAGTAACACAAATAAGATTTAACAACTAATAGCATGTTATTTCAAATTAACATTTGTTATTGTTTCTACCTAATTTAATTGACTCAAAATAAAATAATATCTGAGATCATTCATTAAACATGATTCCCTAAAGAAGTGCAGATAAAGCTGTACTTAAGCTAGGCACATTCACATGTGCAAGGAAAAATGACATGGATTGAAAAGCATCCAACTTCACCAAAGAGAAAACTAATCACCCAAATGGAGACTTTAATAAACAACTACTTACAGTAAAACAACATAAATAAAACTTAAATCTCTATGGATTGTTAATAACAACTAATTAAATGCCCCAATTAGTTCCTTTTGACAAAACAAACTAAATTATTCAAGTGCAATGGTTTAATAATCGCAAAGGAATTTCCCACAACCTCAGTTCTGTACTTGACTGTTTGAGTCAGTAGTACTTAAAATCTTAATTTTCTGGATTTTTAAGCCAAAAAAGTTCGAGGAACTCACAAATATATTTGCTGGCATTTGGGTCACTTCTGGTGACTTCGGCAGATCTCGCTTGGCTGTTTAAAGTGAAATCTCTACCCCGAGTACTTGCAGCAGATTTGCTCAGTAATCAGGTTAATGTGTAACTAGCTGTGAAGTAAAGGGGGGTAACAGCAATCTAACATATCTTTTTCCACTGAGTGTGTAAGCGATCTACTGTATTATGACCGCTGGCAATGTCTTATTCAGAAGAGTGCACCTTGTGTATGTGCCCTTGGCAAAGAATTTGCAGCTTGTGCAATGAATTATGTATAAGCCAATCAGGTACACCTCCAATGCGCTGCTATGATGCCACATACCTCAGCAGACTGTAATATAACAGATTTTAAAGGAATAGTTCACCCAAAAGTGGAGATTCTGTCATAATTTATTCACCCTCATGCCATTCAGAAACCTGTTTGACTTTTAAGCAAGCACAAAAGCAGATGTTTTGCTATGTATGAGTTAAATTACATGTTTATTTTTTACTCAACTTTTACTCTCAACACACAGTAAAGGATCTCACTACTGAATACTCCACCACTTTACTACACAATCACTGATGAGGCAAATCTGAAGATTTACCAGCCAGTTGCAATATATACATTTTAGCCGTACAGCATGAAATTTGATTGCAAATGCGAGTGAGTTCCTCTCATTATTGTAGAGGGTTGCACATAGAGTAAAAGATAGATCTAAAAATCGACATCGAGATTGTTCAAATGATGATCGCAATGCATTGGAAAGTCAATATTTTTACCCACACCTAATGTTAGAGACTGACAGCCTCAGTCAGCATTCACTTTCGTTGCTTTGGAAAAAATATGCAAAGAAATTGAATGGTGACAGAATGGTGCACCTCCTGTTGTATTCCGCGGAAGAAAGAAAGTCATACGGGATTAAACATGACTATGAGTAAGTATTTTTGTGGCATGCTGATGATCACACGTTGCATCAAATTTTCCAGTTTGTCTTTTGTATTTATTGGTGCTTTCTCTTTCTTGGTTTGTTTAGGTTCTCTACCAGCAGTTTAAATTCTTCCTCAACCTGTATTTTCTGGTGGTGGCTTGTTCTCAGTTTGTTCCATCACTAAAAATTGGATATTTGTACACCTACTGGGCACCGCTGATGAGTACGGCTAACCTTACGAAGGTGGAGACCGATCGTAATCCTGCACCGTTCATTCCACAGTATATCTGAACATGTTTTTCTGCTCTCTGAACTGTATGTAATTTATTTAGGTGTTTTTCACTTTTGCTGTTCCTTTTTTTCCCTTGTTGTTCAGAGCTTTGTGTTGGCCGTCACCATGGTGAAAGAAGCAGTTAATGAAGTTCGCCGCTGCAGGAGAGATAAAGAGATGAACTCCCAGATGTACAGTAAACTCTATGTGAGCGGTGACCACAATATGACTTTACTATATTCTGATTACATGTACTCTGACTTACAATACCAGTCAAAAATGTGGACGTACTAGACTGATTTATTTCTCATGATCTTATAAACCGTTTAATCTAAAGGCTTTTTCTTAAATGCTTTGAAAAATTGAAATTTATGCATTGAATGCCAGCAAGTGCTGAAGTGGTACTCCTTCAATAATGATTGGAGGAAACAGCTTTATATGGTTCCTCAAATTTTATGATCTATTTACCAGCTATTCAATTTTCCCATCTGACAATTCATCTCGGTTTTGTAAATTGTTCTTGTAAAATGTTATATTTATATGTTTAAAAAGTATCTTTTATTAACTGTAAATTTAAAGGGGCACAGGTCTCATTTATTGCTTTTATCCATTTCTAAGTAATTAAAATAAATCAATATTTAGCATAATTGCAATTATTTGTCTGTATCTGCTTCCACAGGAAAAGTGCAAGTTAAAAGCTCCGACATACAGGTTGGCAATTTACTCGTGCAAAAGGTTTGTTGTCTTATTTTAGTCCCTTCCACCCTATGTTGTGCAAGGTATCAGCATAAACATACTGCTATGCGATCCGTCACATGAAATCCTGTCATTCTTTCAGCGGGACATTGTGTCTGTCTCTCCCCTCGCTGTCTGTGGTTCGCTTTAATTGCATGCTAGGGAAATGACCTTGTTCAATTATTCAACTGAACGCTTAAATTGGACTAACGTTACAGAGCTGGAGTCACTAACATACTGTACATATGCCCACATATTGTTGATTAGTTCAGCATAGCTAATAAATTAAAGGAAAGGTTTACCCAAAAATGGAAATTCTGTCATTAGTTACTCACCCTCAAGTCATTCGGTACAACAAAAAGACGAAGTAATTGGAGTTTGGAACAACATGAGGGTGGAGAGGTAAATAATGACAGAATGTTAATTTTTGGATGAACTATTTCTTGTCGACAGCTTATAAGATATAGTTTTATTCTGGAATGATATATAGAAAATTAATATGAACGTCAGATGTTCTAATTTTGTGGAAATATGCAGTGCTTTCTGCAAAGGTTTGTGTGGGTGTACTTTTAAGGCAGTATTCTGTATGAAATATAATCTCGGGAGCTGATCTGAAACACTTCATGGGCTGCAACGAAATAGTTAAATAAAATGTTTATGTTGATACTTTACAAAAATTAGCATATTTTTAATAAGTATTGCAATCAACTCTGTCCTTTATGTGTTTTAAATGGTGTTTGTTTACGATCACATCTATGATGCCTAAAAATATTGCTTTGGTTTTGTACTTGGTTTTGAATTCTACACTAAAACCCTTTTTTTTTTTTCTTTCTTTCTTTCTTAGTTTATATGAATAACATAGAAACCCTGTATGTCCTCTGGCTGATGTGTCATGATTTGTTTTGTAGAATCAAAGAATACCTGCTGATATGATTTTTCTGAGAACCTCCGAGAAGACGGATGTCTTGTGAATTATGTAACTACGAGGTAATCAGTTAAGTCATTAAATTGTGTGTTTGAAATTTCTTTTTATGTACTTTTCTTACACATTGTCTTGGCTCAGAATTTCACTTAAACCTTTTTCTGCATGGACGTGATTTTGAAAAGCATGTATTAAGCACACAGTATTGCAAGCTTTAAGCATGCTTCAATAATCAAATTGAACTGGAATTTGAATAACAGGAACAGGAATTTACTGAATTGAAATTCACAGTCACACAACAGAGGAATTTCATTATTCCCCCACAAGTTTGTGAAATCATAATTATGAATTTTAAATAATTATGCATACTATTTCCGTGATTAAACATGTTCCTCTACTAAGTTCAATTTCATAGTCAAAACCTAATAAAAAGTAACATCATAATTATAATGTGTTGATTATTTTATATGATATAGAGTATTTGGAATGTTCTGCTACCGTAAATGTTCTTCCATAGTGGTCCATACAGTAAAAGTGAATTTGTTATACATGAAATAAATGAATTAAATATACATTTAAGTATGTGATATTTCTAATATTAATCATGCAATGTTTTTGGAAATGCTGTTCTCAATTCAATTCTGAATGGTGCACAACCCATGTAGGCAAACTTGGTATACAGAGCCTAATCAGTGAACACTGACTCTTTTGCCCTTAGAGTGTAAAGACGGTGACCTTTTCTGTCCAATGCCTACTACTATATTAGTCTTGTCTGAGATCAATATGAGCAATATGTTAAGCATACAGAGTTCTTTAGTGCTTGAGGCCAAGGCTTTTCCCACATCAAATGCTTAATACAGAGACAGTGTCCTTCACACGTGGATATCCAGACCTCTTTTCTGTCTGTTAATAGTGATCATGAAAAGAACAGAATCTCGTAGCAGATCACTGTTAACTCCAGTTAAATTTGATATTATCTGATATATTCTAAATAACATGAATGGCAAATTTGTTTAGTTTTCCAGGCTCACGTTTTATTAGAACAGATCAGCTAGATGGAGAGATGGACTGGAAACCGAGAAACACTGTTGATTGCCCTCAGAGACTTCCTGCTTTAGGGGTACGAACCACATTAGACAAAAACAGTACAAAAAGTGTTACATCAGTGTGCTTTTGAAGCAGAAGTGTGTAATTTCTGCACAACTAGCATCACCTAAAGGTGAAAATAATATTTTCAGACAGATTTTCAGAGCCTCCTTTGGTCAATCAAACAGATATCCCTGTCCCAAACTCACGGCACTGGCTCAGCCAGTCATATTGTGTCTGGCTGTGTGATTCCCAAAATCATTGTTAGCCAACTATAGTCACAGGTTCCATAGTTACCAGCATAGTTCAACGATTTGGTGTGTCCCGAAACTGTAGTTCTAATGAACATTCGCAAACAGCATCACACAGTTGTGTGGTGTGAACTACATCTCTTTACCTGTGAAGAAGCATAGGTCCTTATTAGTTAGATGTGTGGACATCATTTGACTTAGCTGAGGCTTTTATAGCTTTCATTCCAATATAGAGCTTTCTTTCTGTCAACACTTGAACCACATTTTCATGCATTTCAAGCATAAAGCGCCGTTCTGAAACATCATATTATGTTAAAGGATTAAAGGCTGTTAAGAGAAAGTACTTTATCACATGGTTTCTGACAGAGAACACGACTTTTATGTGTTCATGTGAATGCACAAGTGGCATTAATATGTTTTGGAAGAGTGTGCGTATATGCTCAAGTGCTTCTGGGGAAGACCTAAGTGTAATGTAGAAGGAAACCCATCTATTGCAGTGCATTGCATCTGTCACAATATCTGTGCATGTCGCTTTCGTGTCTTCAGCAGCTTTCTCACATTAAACGGCTTTCTAGCGTATGTGCTTTATATTATAACATTATTTAATCCTTTTTTACTCTAAATCTCCACTTTAACTTTCACTTTCAGATGTAAAAGTGAAAGTGGAGATTTAGAGTAAATGTTACTTACATTTTTATATGTTTCTCCCCACACCTATTATATTGCTTCTGAAGATATGTATTTAAACACTGGAGGCATATTGATTATTTTTATGTTTCTTTTGTGACTTTTGGAGCTGATCACCATTCACTTTCATTGTATGGACCTGCATAGATGAGATATTCTTATGAAAATCTTAGTTTGTGTTCTGCTAAAGAAAGACATACACATCTGGGATGGTGAACTAATATATATAATATATATATGTATATGAAAAATGTTCACCCAAATAATGCACACTGAATTTTCATGTTTTCAAAGTTTGAATACCTGAATTCATTGTTTGCCATTCTAATAATTTTAAAAATTAACCTAGCTAAGTTAAATAAAAGGACAAAAGACAGAGTATGGCATAACTATTTTGGATTCTGAATGAACTGAAGGAGTTAATTGAGTTTAGACTTGAATAGACCTTTACCTAGTACCAAAAATGTATGGTTTTGGTAAAAATAAACAATATACAACATAAGTCATCATGGTACGATGATTTTAACCATCATTAAGATGCCAGAAAACTGCCGCATTCCAAATCACATTTCAACTCCTTCTGTTCTGTACTCGGATGGGTCTGTAACTTGACCCCAGTACGCAGTGAGTGATGTGTCCCACACTCAGCCTCTCTCAGGCTGATGGTAGGTAGGCTCATGTTTGATATCACTGTGTATCTGATTTACTGGCCGGAGGGTTTGTTTCACATGGGCTTGTAACTTTACCCCGAGAGACAACTGGAATCTGCCAAACGGCCTGTCTCCCGGTGCCATCATTGTGGAGATGACACTCACCCTGAGCAAGGGTTCACATTTGTATTTGCCTTTCCAAAACCACTTAATGTGATCACAGAATTAAAATTTCAGCAAGTCGCCGAATGATTGCTGCAGTATAGCAGTAGGAGCGGTCAGATCAGGTGTCTGGTGGGCTTGACAGTTTCTAAAATGTCCCTGTTTTTCATACTTTTAGAATTGTCTTTAAATGTAGAAGTCATTATCATTTGTAAGCAATCCATCAAAGTTGAATTTAGCTTCAATTGTTTTGTCTACATTATCAGTTGATGTCAGAAGGGGCTTATTTTCATGACAATCACTCTGATTGTAAGGCCATTTGAGTCTTCTTATAATACTTTGCACAAATAAGTTTTGGGGTTTTGGGTAAAGCCCAGAACTTTGTTCATCTAACTACATTTCTGTTGTTGAATTATTGAATTAAAGGGATAGGTTGACCAAAAGTGAAAATTCTGAAAACCTGCCTTTTTTTCTTTTGTGGAACAAAAAAGGAGATACAAGGCTGAATGTTAGCCTTGGTCATCATTCACTTGCATTGTATGGAATAAAAACTAATGCAATGAAAGTGAATGGTGACTCAGGCTAACATTCAGCCTTACGTCTCCATTAGTGTTTCATGTAAGAAAGAAAGGACGGCAAACTATAGCGTTTCATTTTGGGGTGAATTAGAACTAAAAAAAAATATTTTGTTACCTTTTGATTTGTGTCAGCAGTATATGTTCTCCATCAGCACGTATGTTTATGATGAGAAGCCTCAACTGGACATTCACAGTTTCGAGGGGAACTTCACAAGGGTAAGAGGAATGGCTGTTAATTAAGGAATTTTTACGAGGCATCGTTTAGCATGTGTTGTGACGTCACGGTCCCAATTGAAACCCGCTGTTAGGTTTTTGTATAGGTACTTAATGTTGTGATGTTGCCCAGTAAACTAAACTTAACCGCTGTTTTTAATTGCACATTAAAATAACATGGATTCTCATAGTGTGCCTGTTCACATGACTATGGGCTGCAGTGTCTCTGGAATGTAAAACCGGCCAATGAGCCGCATTCCTTGCAATGCTGATGACATCATGGGTTGTTAGGCTCCGTCTCACCCCATTGGCTGAGCAGAGTTCCTTATTAACAGCAGATTAGTGCAGCACCCGAGAAGGAGAGAGGGAAAAAAGAGACCCCCCACATGAAGTCTGTCTTTGTTTGAAGTCTTCGCTCTTGGCCACACAGCACACAGGGGCAGAAGATAACTTCCTGTGCTGAGTCACCCCCCTGAGCCTGCTTTCACAAATCTGCAGTTTCCACATACTGTTTCCCACAGTTCTTTATAGTGCAAGATGCTTGCTACACCTGATTGGCACAGTAACGCTTTTTTAAATAACTTTCATTAAGATATTTATAGCCATTTAAAAAATTTAATTATTACATGTTTCAATTTATAATACATAACAAATGTGTTTTAGCATTTTATTACGCAATGTTTTGCTAACATTTTACAATTACAATTTGTTAACACAGTAATTTACGTGATGTAACTGAACAACGCTTTTACAGAATTTGTTGATCTTGGTTAATATTAATTTCTTCATGTAAACATAAATTTTTACATTAAAAGTTACATACTTAAACTTTAGTTATTGGATCATGAACTAATGTCATCGGACAGTAGTATTATGATGAATAAACATTAAAGAATATTCTGGGTTCAAAACAAGTTTAGCTCAATCAACAGCATTTGTGGCATAATATTGATTACCACAAAAAAATATTTTGACTTGTCTCTCCTTTTCTTTAATAGAAGAACAAAAATAGCAACATTTAAAACAGCAAAAATCAATATTGCACTGCAGCACTTACAATGGAAGTGAATGGGGCCAATTCTTTTATTTAAATGTAAATTAAATGAGCTGTAAGTTGTTTAAACCGTAGTTTTCGCAATGGTTTGAGGGTTTACAGTGCTATGTTGTCATTGCAACAAAGTTGTAAAATTAGATCTAACTTTCCCTAGAAATGGTTGGTAATCGATTTAATCAAACCAAATCATGTTAACACACATATTGCCAACGTCTTGTGACTACTTTTGAAACAGTGAGTATTTCAGCATGTATGGATTGGTCCCATTCACTTATATTGTCAGTACCTCACTATAACTGTGATTTTCTTTTATTTTTTAAAGAAAAGTAGGGATGGAATTATTATTTTGTTATATATATATATATATATATATATATATATATATATATATATATATATATAATTTATTTGTGTGTGGTAATCAACATTATACCACAAATGCTGTCGATTGTGTTCAACTTGGATTTAACACGGAATATTCCTTTTATTAAGATTAATAAATGCTGTGATACCGAATGCATTAAATAATGTTAACTGTGACCTAATATTTTAAGTTTATTTATTTATTTATTTTTTTTACACTGTCACAGATTATAGATGCAAATAATACAGCCCATTAAGTTGACACAAAATATGGTGTACAATTATTTTTCTTGGAATAAGTACCTTTAATTTGACATTTATAAAATAAATTCATTATGCCATTGTTGCAAATCTCTGTATGGCAGTCGCTCTTAGTATTGGAGAGGTCAGTCCATCTGAAACCTGATGCCTATATAAAACCATGATGTTATTTCAACTTATTTCTGTATATGTGTACTGAGCATTATTTTGGGCATAAAATTGTCCCCAAAAGGGAACTAAATCTGATAAAAACTCACTGAGGACATTCATTGATGTTCTCAAGTAAAACATAAATTAATAAAGTTCATACAGTTATTGTTTTATTTATTTATCTTTTTTTATTCTAAAATGGTAAAAATGTATCTTTTAGGGATGTCTATAGTAATTACAATTAGCTTTATATAAAAATTATTGTAGTCTATGATATTTTCTCATTTAGGTGTGTGTGTGTGTGTGTGTGTGTGTGCGTGTGTGTGTGTGCGTGTGTGCATGTGTATTTATCACTTTGTGGGGACCAAATGTCCCCATAAGGATAGTAAAACCCGAAATGTTTGACCTTGTGGGGACATTATGTCGGTCCCCATGAGGAAAACAGCTTATATGTTTTTTGAAAAGGTAAAAATGCAGAAAGTTTTCTGTGAGGGTTAGGTTTAGGGGTAGGGTTGGGTTTAGGGGATAGAATATAAAGTTTGTACAGTATAAAAACCATTATGTCTATGGAAAGTCCCCATAAAACATGGAAACACTACTGTGTGTGTGTGTGTGTGTGTGTGTGTGTGTGTGTGTGTGTGTGAGTGTGAGATGGAAGAAAGAGGAAGTTTCTCTAGATAGAGACTCAGACATAAAACAAACCAGTTCACTTGCTATGGAATTAGATTCTCAAAGTCTCGTATTAATTTTGGTGTTGTGCATATCTAATCAGGGAAATCTAAATGGTTGCTCAATTATTCCTAAAACATATTATACTTAAACGGTTTCGATAAAAAAGAAAAGTTCATCATAAGTAGGTTGTTAGCTTTAACCCCCCTCTCTTTACACTTGTTTTATTTCTTTATTATTTGTAAAGCTAACCCTCTTTATCATTGATCAAAGGTCATTGTTCCTTTTAAAAATGCGTTTAAATTTTAAGTAGATAATTCTGACAGATTGCGATTTGGTATATCTGTTGGCCAAATACAGACACACATGACAAGAGTGAATGGGCCATCATGAATAGAGGACACATCTCTAGCTGTGTGCGTCAATGTGCATGTCTTTGCAGCCGCGATGTGTGTGGCCCCCTTTCTCACTGTAGATTATGCCCTTCTAACAGCAGATAATTAGATATCATCCAAATTCACCCAGCCACAAATATGTTATATGGAGAAAAGCATTTAAAGATTTAATTTCTGTGCTTCTCCCTGATTTATGGCATGGTGTCAGAATTTCTGTTCTGCTCAGCACAGAGCGTGCTAGCACTAAACGATGCCTTATTATGATGTTCGACAAAACGCTGTTTTCATAAACAAAGCAAATCAAGTCGAAACGATTGTGCCGTTCCCTCTAAATGGACCGTGTCGCTTAAGCAGGCATTAGTGTAATTCAATTTTTCAGCTAATATCCTACTTACCGTTCATCGTGATGAAAGTTCATCGATTCATTTAGTTGCTTGTGGAGTCTGTCATTTTTATTGACCTGCTTTTTAAAGGCCATAATTGATAACCACTTTATCCAGTGCTGAATAACCATCAGGGTTCTGACAGTCATGGAAAATATCAGGGAAATATTACATTGTGATTTCCAGACCTGAAAATGTCATGGAAATAAATAAAATCTTAAAAGTTATGGAAAATTCTGTAGTACACACATTTTTGTTGCAAGATTTTACTCTAAAGTATTTTTTTTGGTTAGCTATATACAGTATATACAGTTTATCGAGTAAAACTTGCTTACAGTGATGTTTAATTTGTGAATGGAATTGTTCTTTGGATTACGTTATTTTTAAGTAATCGGTGAAGCAGTTCACTAATCAAAATTAGTTAAAAAAAAACACTTATTCATTTGTCCCAAAATGAATAAGGGTCATTTATTTTGACCAAAATCATTGGTCAAAATAGATCAAGATGTATAAAAAAAGGGGGGCCTGGGTAGCTCAGCGAGTAAAGACGCTGACTACCACACCTGGAGTTGCGAGTTTGAATCCAGGGCTTGCTGAGGGATTCCAGCCAGGTCTCTAAATTTGGCCCGGTTGCTAGGGAGGTTTGAGTCACATGGGGTAACCTCCTCGTGGTCGCTATAATGTGGTTCTCGTGGGCACGTGGTGAGTTGTGCATGGATGCCGCGGAGAATAGCGTGAAGCCTCCACACGCGTGATAGGTTTCCACAGTAACTTGCTCAGCAAGCCACTTTATAAGACTCGTAGATTGATGGTCTCAGACGCAAAGGCAATTCTGAGATTCATCCTCCGCCACCCGGATTGAGGCGAGTCAATTCGCCGCCATGAGGGCTTAGAGCGCATTGGGAATTGGGCATTCCATATAAGAAAAAAAAAGTAGTATAAAACATGATGAATATACATTGTGCTGCTCGCTTATTCAAGCTTTTATTTATTTCCCTTAGGAAGATTGCTACCATCCCATCCATGAGAGCTTGAGTTTTGAGAACACCCTGTGGGCGAGCACTGTTGTGGCATCTGGTACGCAGTTTCTTCCAACACAGACCCACCATGCCACCCTCTGCACGACCAAAATGTTTGGCTCCCCTAAATTGTGTGCTTCTATTGTGGAAATATAAGAAAATGCAGCCCTCCAAGGTCTGAAATATTCATCACAGGTCAAAAATCTTTTGAGTTTGTGATTTAGAAGAGTGTGCTGTTGATACCAAGGCGATTAGCCAGCATCACTCAAAACTTTCCCATTTGTTTGTCACTTGAGATCACCATACTATTCAAACAATCTAATAGAAATATGAGGAGCCGTTAATGGGAAGCCAAAGTGTCTGGCTGTTTGCAGTCCACTCCCTGTGGTGCAGATGAAACTTTTCCCCAAAGAACAGACCCAAGATCAGTTTTTCTGCTGTGCTTTCACCGATGTCTGTTGTGTAGAACCTGATCTCAGTCCAACAATAATAGCAAGGCCATTTATTCAAGCGGCGGGTGCTTGTGCCAGCAATCTGCCCTTCATTGATCTGTGGTTGCCCGTTTCTTGGTTCTTCTGGGGGTTTTAGAGGTTCCTCTCATTCCCCAGCTCAGTGTGACCTTCAGCAGAAGAAAGTCCTTCCACATCTCCCCACAAAACGCAATGACGTCATCTCATGCAACCAAGCAGACCCAACACAAAACCCCATCAGGCGAGGAACAGATATGCCCTAAAGCTCTAACCCATTAAACACCCCCCAGAGTGCAGTCTAGATTTCGTTCTTTCTAAACATGACACAATGAATCAAGCTTAAAGAAAGTGAAAAATATTTAAAGATGAAGTGTGTGATGTTTGCACCACTAGCATCATCAAACAGAATAGCAAAAATGTCTGTTTTCAAACAGGTTTCCTGAAAACTTCCTATTTGTTAAGCCAATGTCACTGTGTTGGGCTGGTTGATTTTCTAACCAACAGAGCAATTTGAAAGTACCACAGAGCCATAGTGTTTACACTTTTTGGAGAAAACAGTCTATTTATATTCAGTTGTGATAAGAAAAAGTGTTTTAACATCTAAAAAATATGCACTACTCTAAGTTTGGTCGCACTATATTTTATGTTGTTTTTCTGTGTTTTAACAAAAGTTTGACTTTGGATGTTCCTCATTTAGCAGTAAGGCTACTCCATCATTAATTAGTTTATTTTAATGAATCAGCCCATTACCAAGCAGCACCATTGATCCGACTATAATAGGCCTAATTGTAACGGTTTATTTCTGGGTGTCCCACATATTGAATCATTTGTCTCGGCTGCATTTGTTCACTGGAAACACGCTTTTTGAGCTAATTGTTCATTAGACCAGCCAGAGACATGATGCCTATTTATTTATTGTCCTCATTGTTTACAATTGCTCATCCCATTTTGTCTTTTTTTCAAGGTACTGTCATAGGCGTGGTGATTTATACCGGGAAAGAGACTATTTCAGTTAAAAAAAAAAGGTGAGTAGTTTCCCTCCCAAAGGTTAACCACCCAAAAATGACAAATCTGTCATCGTTTACACACCTTCATGGTGTTTCAATCCTGTATGAGTTTCATTCTTCTGCGGAACACAAAAAGAGATATTACGCAAAATGATAACCTCAGTCACCATTCACTTTCATTGCTTCTTTTTTCATAAAATTAAATGGTGACATCTCATTTTGTGTTCAGCAGATGAAAATGTTAAGTAAGTGGTGACTGGGGCACCGTAGCTTTTGCCTAACCTCATTTTGTGTTCCACGGAAAAAAAATGTAATATGGGTTTGAATGATGTCAGAATTAAAATTTTTGGGTGTACTATATATTTAAAGGGGTAGTTCACCCAAAAATTATAATTCTCTCATCATTTACTGACCTTCATGCCATCCCAAATGTGTATGACTTTCTTTCTTCAGCAGAACACAAACAAAGATTTTTAGACTAATATTTCAGCTCTGTAGGTCCTCACAATGCAAGTGAATGGTGATCACTACTCCAAAAATCTGATAACGTAAACTTAGAAGTAATCCATACGTCTCCAGTGGTTAAATCCATATTTTCAGAAGTGATGTAATAGTTGTGGATGAAAAACAGGTCCAAATTTAAGTCCTTTTTTTATATTCTAAATCTCCACTTTCACTTTTACATCTGAAAGTCGCATTTGGTGCCTGATTAGTTTCACTCTCACATCTGAGTGGATGATTTAGAGTTAAAAAGGACTTGAATATTGTTCTGTATCTCACCCACACAATCATTTCTGAAGATATGGATTTAACCACTGGAGTCTTGTGGATTATTTATGTGATTTTTGGAGCTACAAATGTCTGATCACCATTCACATTCATTGTATGGACCTACAATGAGATATTTTTCAAAAAATCTTAATTTGTATTCTGCTGAATAAAGTCATACACATCTGGGATGGCATAAGGGTGAGTAAATTCAGAGAAGTTTCATTTGTGGGTAAACTATCATTTTAAGGGCAATATTTTTCTAAAGTATGAGCTACAATATACTGTGATGTCTAACTTGTGTTGTCAATATGGGCTAGACTTTACACCGGGACTGTTTTTCCTTATTGTAACCTTTTAATAAAGACTCGAAGAGGACAGAATAAAAATGGCGAAATAGATGAAGTGGTTTTCAACCCTGATCTTAGTGAAGAATTTGGACCTGTCGATGTGAAAGGTCAACCCCAGAGAGATTAATCTAGAGGGAAATTAACCAACCAAAGACTTGCGTGACATTTGTTGCAGAACCTTAATCCTTCTGAATTCCCTTAATGATTAGATACAGTGGATGTCAATGCTGTAAAAGTAAACAAACAAACAAAAACATAAAATCCCATTACACTCATTATCCCTCCTCTAACTGACCTTTGCTGTCTTTGAGGTTTTTCTTTTTTTAACTTGTTCACATGTTTGTGAGTGCTGATTTTGGTTTGCTTGTATTTACTTGCACAATTACATGTTCTGTACACTGCCTTCAGATAAATCTTATCAGAAATGATATAATTAGTCAGCAAATTTTTACTATAATATATGTATTCATTACTCTGAACCAAATTGTGAAGTTAAAATGCATCCTTTGAAATTAAGGCTATTGAGCGTTTTAGACCCAGCTACTGTATGCATGGCATAGTGGTTTTCTGAACTTTACTTGCTTGACTTTTGATGTAAAAGTCAATGTGAAACAATGTATGCCACCTTTACTTTTGAAGTCGCCATATTTTTGATTGAAACAGGATATTAATGAGAAAAAATGTAGGGCGGGACTTTTATCTTGCAACGACTAATCGATCAAATCGACCATTATCAATAATGGAAATCATTGACAATGAATTGATATGCTGACAGAGGGTTTGTGCTGTTTAATCCGCTTGAGTTGTTTCTGCAATTGCAATTTGTAAAAAGAGTTGTTTACCACTATTTTATATGATTAACAATGTATACCTGTTATGAATTCAAAATCAGGCACGTATTTACGCGTTTCGCAAAACTGTTTGTTTTTACCACATGCAAGTCTCTGTTAAACTTCACAGAGCAAATGAGCGAGCACATCCACATCAATCAAACCATTTGTGAAAATATTTTGTTCTGCCTTCATGGAGGTCTTGAAAAAAGTGTTTTATAGGTGATTTCTCCTCCCTTACGCGAGCGCATGCAACAATGCTATTTTCAGCGCAAGAGTGAATTTTCACTGCGTTTACAGATAATGGTGCTATATTAAACTGTGTATAATGCTGAATATAATGTATAATAATACTAAGGGTCCTGATATTTGACAGTCCTCCTAGTGTCCTCCTGATAATTCCAAATGTAATGTCTGATTTTACCAGAAAATGTATACTGTGTGTATAATATTTTACTGTATAAATAGACAAATTTTTTAAAAGAATAGTTTAGAAACATGTAATCAGTACAATACTATTTAAAAACTTAAAGTATTCATTTAAAAAACTTGCAATGTACATAATCATTGACTGTGTACAAGCATATGCATCTAACAATTATGTATTTTTTCAGCTGGGCAGAATTATTAATATTTCTATTGCGGTGTCACCATTGCCCTCTACTGGGCTGATTTGTTTTGTCCCACTCCATCCCGATGGATCAATACACAATGAACAGAACTTTTTGTTAAGTTTTATAAGTAAAGGAACTGTTTTGCATATGTCCTCAAAGTAATAATAATAAATTTATATTTAACTTTTCATGATTAAGGCTTTGTTCAAAGTTTTATGAGTGTATAGAGTGTGAATTCTGTACGTAAATTGAAACAAATTCTTACGGCCTTTATCTTTTCAGTAACGAAAATGTGTGTATATATGTATATATACAGGAAATACAATTTTGGGTTTTATTCGATTAATCAATGAAATAATCGGAGATTAATCGATTATCAAAGTAATCGTTAGTTATAGCCCTGCTTTTATCAATCGGTTATTGTTCGGATCATGGAAAGTGGAAGAAAAAGATTACAAAATACTTTTTTTTCCACATGTACTGATAAATTGTTTGCAGTATGACTAACTAGACTGGATTACTGTAACGCTCTCATTGCAGGCCTCCCTGCATGTGCTATTAGACCTCCTCAAATGATCCAGGATGCAGCAGCACGTCTGGTCTTTAATGAACCAAAGAGAGCACATGTTACACCACTCTTTGTCTCTCTCCACTGGCTGCCGGTTGATGCACGTAATAAATTCAAGGCTATGATGCTGGCATACAAAACAGTCACTGGGTCTGCTCCACCATACCTAAAAACATTTATGCAGAGCTACGTTCCCACCAGAAGCCTGTTGTCGGCTAAGGAACGTCGCCTTGTCGTACCAAAACAAAGAGGCACCAAAACACTTTCCACGTTGATGGAATGACCTTCCCAACTCAATCCGTGAAGCTGACTCATCTTCAAAAAACGGCTAGAAACACATCTTTTCCAAGAGCACTTAACCAGTCACAAAAAAAAATATATATTTTTCTCTTATGTTTTCCTCTTTTGTAAGTCGCTTTGGATAAAAGCGTCTGCCAAATGAATAAATGTAAATGTAAATGACCAGGAATGTGAAATAAAAATGTTTAGATTTCATGTTGACTTTAAGGACATAAACCTAAAGTTTATTACACCTTATTGTTCATCCATGAAAAACCCATATATTGTCAAGGCCAGTTAATCAAGCAATATTAATCCTACTAAGAAGATTAGCGAAAGAGAACGCTCCCCCTAGTGTCCATTCTGAAATCTACTGACTGTAAATGGATTATGTGAATTTTCTTGTTTCAAATATTTTAGAGTGAATTTTGGGCAAATATTGCATAAAATAAATGTTCTTTAAAGCTGTACTCCGTAGTATTGTTTGTTGCAGTGCATATTAAAACACTCCATTACTGATGTCATTGTAAAAATTCAGTCATACATGATTAATGTTTTCCGCCAGTGAAAGAGTCCAGTTTTAGGGGATTTAGATAAACTGAGTCATGTGATCTCAACATGACAGCGCTTATGAATTCTTGCCCATCACCATATAATATAGTGGTTCTACTATTAATATTTCTTTACGTTTAAAAGTTTTGCAGTCAGCAAAAACATTTGTGCACCTTTAATTTAAACAATATTATGTAGTTTTAGCAGCAATTGGCCAATATACTGTACTTTCTACATCCCAGTATCACAAAAACCTGTCGAGAAACCCATATTGCTTGACCTCTATTCTTCCTGTCATGAAGTGTTTCAGATCCTGTCATGCATGCTGGTAGGTGTGATCGCAGCTGCTATGGCAGAGCTCATAGATCTGCTGTGTTCTGTGTGCGAGCCGCGTCTGGGAGTGGAATTCAATATCTCAAGGAGATGATGTCAGAGGTGCCAATATAGAGAACGAGACTGGGCGGGAAAGTCGATACGACTCGGCGAAAGTTACAGAGAACGTTTTCGCCTCTAATAATCTGTTGTGACATTCCTTGCACAAAGCTCTAAGCTCTCACTAGAAGCTGCTGACAGCACATAAGCTATCACTTTACACAGTATGTGCGAGCGTGTGTATGTCAATGCAGTAATATGGAGCGATATTCTCTTTGAGGATCGAAACCTTGGTGGCATGAGGGATGTGACTGCTGTCTTCGCTATCCGAGCATCTCACTCTGTGAGATTTGAAAAGAGCATCTCACTGTTGCTTCCAGTGATGTTTAAGCAATGTATAGATGCACAATTAGAGTGATTTTTAAGTGATTTTTCACCCAAAATGAAATTTCTGTCATTTACTTACATTAATGTTGGTCAAAACCTGTATCTTTGATTTGATTTGATTTGATTTTTGTATTATTATTTATTTGCAAGCCACTTTCAACTTGCAGCTCAATGTGTCAAAGCATGTGAAATAACTGCTAGGCCACAGCTACAACAAAAAACTTGGTTTTAAAAGATTTGGAAGTGAAATTATTTGAAATTTGTAACTACAGTATGTAAGGGATAAACCGTTTAGCTGAGATGGGCCACTTTTATTAAAATGAATGGGAGAAATTGGAATGCCCAGCCAAGGAGCTCTAGTGCCCAATGGTCAACGGATGTAGAAAGTCCCTCCTTGCAGGTTAAAGAGCAAATCACCTTTTAGATACAGACATCGCCTGTCAATCAACTTGAGAATGCACATGCATATTAGCAAAACAAACTGCTAAAACAGCGTATTTCTGTTTAATCTAAGGTAAAGCACAGTTTATGATAAGAGTTGTTTGATGTTTTGGCTGATTTAAAAAACAGTTTTTTTAATCGTAATCTTGAACAACCTTTTTGAGATTTTGGTGTTCCCCCATTCAAGTAGATAGGAGCTGCACTGTCATGACTGGAACTAGCCTCCTGGGAACATTCCAAAGATGGCCGTCAGTGGACCAACTTGCTAGAAAGACATTGATATAAAGTCAACCAACCCTTCATTATTGTAAAATAAACACCAACAGTTGCCTACTGTGATCAAATATACAGTTTAGCAATCATTATATAAAATATTTGACCACAGAATGCCTTGATTGACCAATCAGAGTCAAGTATTCAAGTATGTTCAGAAGTTATGGATACAATACATACTACTAACATGGTTGAATAAATAGATAAATTCTCTTGCATTAGCAGTTTAAACTTTGATCAGAGTATTTGAGCCAATAGTTTTGTAAGTCAAGAATCTGGGAAGAGTTTAGAAAACACGATTGAACCATCTCTAGGTTTCAATTAAGTCTCACCTCACAATACAATGCATGTTCCATTAAGCTGTATTGCATATCCAGTTCCTATAGTACTAGTATAATGACATATTGTTGTAACAGCCTCAGTGTACTTGATGGATTTCAACCAATGAATATTCATTATGCAAGCACAAAGTCGTCATCAAATTTCACACACAAAACTTACAGGCAGCAAGGGCAGGTTGAATCATTCCTTTCACTTTAAATGAGGCCCGGATGAATAGAGTAAAATATGCACTCTCGATTCAATGATAGCATCTTCAGCTTGAGGTAATTGAGTCGCTTTTTCCTCCCGCCTTGAATGAATAACGACTACACCCGATCCCTGGCCAGCTTTGCGAAATTCAGCCTCTGCATTGTTTTGCCCCATAAAGGGGGATTCCTCCCTTTCAGCGGGGAACTGTGTACTCTGTCTTAATTTTTCTTCATTTTAATCCTTCCATTTCCAAGGCATGAAGCTTGCAGTGGGGCGGCAGGCCATCGTAGGGGTTTGCCAAACTATTACTGATCAGTCAGACTGCACCATTCACTCCCTGTGTCTCCCAGTTTACTCCAGTCCTCTGGGGCATAGCCATTTGGGGGATTGATTTTGCTTGCATTTTTATAAATTTTTTTGTCTTTTCTGTTCAATTTGTCCATCCCCCCACTCTTCCCCCTTCTCTTTTCATGCAGTTTCTTTTTCTCAGGGGATGATTATGTGTTGCTGTTTTTATGAGTGCCCTGGCGAGATGAAAGGCCTCAGTGTTTTCGCGCAGGTCGGCCCTTGCCAGACGGAAACAAGAAAAAAAGACGTCTTTTTTGACATAATTTTCCCACATATTCCGTTGGATTAGGGACATACTTGAGAGAGAGAAAGAAGAAAAACTCAAGCTCTTTGTTCAGGGGGCCGTTTCTATGAAGAGGCATTCTGCTTTTATTTTTCCGGTTTTGCCTCCTGTGCTTTTCACCGAAGTATGACAACAGCAGTGGGCTTCTTGGTTAAATGGCTCTCATCGTTTCTCTCATCCACACACACTATTAGCATGAGAAAGAACAACGGTCTGGAATATGCCTGGAGGGCATTGATCAGTGCTGGCTTATGGGCAGGTTGTTTTATTTTACATAAGAGTAACATTTCAGATCCTTCAGATTAGAGGAGCCCTCAACTCAAGGTTCTTGTTCTCACAGGGGTATCACATGCCGTGAGAGCTTTTAAACCAAAAGTCATGTGTAGGTCTGTCAATCAATATAAAACTTTAATAGAGTTAATCACAGAATGTGCAGATTCATTAATCAAATTAATTGCAATTAATCGCATATGAATATATACTGAGAAAGGCTGCCAAACAAAGATACTGACCTCATCTTCTTGAGATCAAATGCATCATCTTGGTCATAGATTGGACTACACTCTCTTAAAATGTAATGCTTAGACAATAAATGAATGACAAAGCCTTCAACAGCTGAATACGAATTGAACCCAGTCAATTTGGGATGGACTTTAAAGACACTTAATTATTAATCTTACAGTTCATACAAGATCCTTTTAGTTTTAAACATAGCCCACCAACATCTACTTAGTTTACTCAAATAAAACATGAGATGTTTTTAACCTAGATAACTAATATTCATGCTGTATAGCCAAAAAATAATTTAGTGTATTACAACTTAAATAATAATAATATAAAATACATTTTATAATGCAAAAAATGTAAATACATTATATCATATACAACTCCAATTCCCATATAATTGGGACCGTATGAAAAATGCTAATAAAAACCAAAATGAGTGATTTGTAAATTACTGTATATTCCCCTTTTGCTATATTGAAAGCACTACAACTACACATTGTTTGATGTTTTACCCTGTGATTTTTATGTATTTTTTTTTTTTTAAATGTACAGTCATTTCAAATCAGATGATTGCATAACACTCCAAACAATTTTGGTATAGTCGAGTGTTTACTAGTGTGAAACATCACCATTTCTTCTAATAACACTTATTAAGCATTCGGGCACTGAAGACACATGTTTAAGTTTAGAAAGTGGATGTATCCCCCATTTATTATGTAGGTCTTTAGCTGTACAATTGTACAGGATATTCCTTGCCATATGGTGTGCTTCATAATGCCCAACACATTCTTAATTGGAGACTTGTCAGGACTCCATGCAGGCTAATCTAGCACCCACACTCTCTGCTAACATAGCCATGCACATGTAATCCAAATTTTTTTGTGCCTATTTTCAAGATGTATCCATTTCAATTGAATAACAAAGTTCCATCTAGTTGAATTGCCTAATCTTTAACCAAATAAAATATATAAATGTTAAATGCAAGTTTTATTAATTACATTTTCTTCAAGACTATTCAATTCAATTAGATGGAAATGTGTTATTCATTTGAAATGGATACATCTTAAAAATAGGCAAAACATTTTTTTGAGTGTATGTGGCAGAGGTGGGAGCAAGTCTCAAGTCTTAACCATCAAGTTTCGAGTCAAGTCTCAAGTGCAGTGCAGACAAATCAAGCAAGTCAAGTCAGTGACTCACCTCAAGAAAGTTGAGTCAAGCCATATTACTAAAATAAATGGAGGTTAATTTTTTAAATAAATATTTATATTTGCTCTGAAAAGATGAACTTACATACATATCTTTACATGAATTTGTTTTTATATGAGTTGTATAACAGTAATGTGTTATACAATTTATATAGATATACAACAGTTAGTTCCAGACCTCAAATCTGATTGGACGAGAGACGTTCCATGAGCACTGATGGTCTGACAGGATCAGCACTCGGACGCTTCACTGTGTGTGTATCACTCCGCTTTTGTTCGTGCCATTCTAAACTATGGCGTAAGAGCAGTGCAGATCTGTTAGGAGTTACTGACTTTATTTTTGAAATTACATATGTTAGCCAGCAGGTGGTGGCAAAAGATAATTTTTGTGCGTAATATGAGCCAGTTGGTGACGTAAAGTGAATCCATTAGTCATTGTTTACATAAAACAGTGCTCTGTGATTGCTCCAGTATATTACTTAAGCTATGACATTGTTTTAAACAGCTTTAAATGAACAATTTCAGGATTAAGGCTCATTCAGCTGAGAGACACGAAGGACTATTAGATTACAGAACTCGAGGTGCTTACCGAGTTCCCACATTGGATACACAGTGTTTAAAAATGGCGGAGGACATCGCTGTTTCTATAGTGATCGACTCTTGCATGGCTACAATGAAATAGGGAGAAATATCCCCGCTTGGTCGCTATTTTTCCACTGAGAAAGCTGATCTTCAGAACACTGACAGCATATCTGCTTGGGAGTGGCAACAGGTGATTGAACATGCTCCGTCTCTCTCTCTCTCTCTCTCTCTCTCTCACACACACACACTCACTCACATCCATCCTTGTTTATCCAATAACTTGTTAGAAACAGCACGCGATACTATTTCTGAAGTTATCTTTTTGAATTACTAATGGAGGTTTGGACGCATCATTTGTTTTGAACTAGCAACTGCAGATTCTGATCCGTAGCGTAATAAAGTAGTTCCATGCACAAATGCGTTTTTATGACCTTACTCGGTTTTTCCTAATTTTTTAAAGGGTAACTAAACCCCTAATCAGAGTCTGACTCCACCCACTAGCAATATTTTAAAAATGCTTGAAAAGTGGGCAGACCCCAGCGGGGATAGAGGGGACGAACCGAGTGCGGGGCTGAGCGGGGGGGCGTGCACCTGAGACCCGTAGTGACGGATTCATTGACAGCTGCTGTCAGACTCTAAAATGGAGAGTGACTGGAGTGACGCAAGTAGCTTTGCCACGGAGCGGTCTTTTGAAGTCGAGGACTTTTCTCCCCCACCTTCACCTGAAGTGGAGGAGGGTGAATTGTATTACTATTATGTTATTATTATTCCTCACACGGTCGCAAGACGACATGTACATGAATCTGATGAGTTTTATCGAGTTGATGTCAATAGCGCGCGCTCTGTAGGCATATTCATATTTTGCTGCTATGTGAAAAAATCCAGCAAAATGCGTTTGTCGACCCCAGAGGATTAACTTAGCCTAACCATAAATTGTGATTCAAATATATATGATCACTCACCTCAAGACGCTGCTGCAGTGGTGGAGTCCATGCAGGAGGAGCAGCGTTTGGCACTACGTCGCTTTTCAGCCGAGCTGTTTGGAGAAGCCCATTTCCACCTCCATTGTGTTGGAGAAGCAATCCCGCATAAAATGCAGTTTGCACACTCCTCCAGCTATAGGCGGGAACTCGCGGTCTTCCAGCCCAAGGACATGCAACCACTGGCGCCTAATTTCCAAGTCTATATGGAAAGCAATACAGTCCAGCAGTGCTGTTGCAACCAGAAACACTACACCAACGTACCATCCTGACCACTGTGCTAAATACAGATAATCTACGCTAACTTGAAGATATCCTAACTGACGCAATACTATGCTTTTAACAATACTACACTAACAAATATGCTAATTAACTACCTTAGGCTACACGAAATAATCTAAATAACTATATAAATGCTATGCTAAATAGATGCTAAAATACTCTATCCTGATCGTTTTCAATACTTGCAATTCCAACTCCTGACTCGCTACAGTGGTTTTGACGAAACAAGATGGTTTTTATACTGCCATGGGCGTGGTAGCTCGTACCAAGGGCGTGATGAGCTGGAACCTGCTTACGTCAGCTGTCACCGCTTTAGATCACGAGTACCGCAAACAGCCAATAGGAAAATTCAACTGCAGTAGCCACCGTTCAACCTGAAGAGGGCAGCACTCAGACGTTTTTACACCATATATTGTAGAATTAAAACACTTTATACACAAATGTCAAAAAAATTACTTGAATCAATGACCAGTACTAATAAAGCCCCATGCTTACAGATCATTAACTAAAAAAAGTTGGTTTAGGGTTTAGTTACCCTTTAAAATGTAATTGTTCATTGAACTGTTGTATATAAGCAATATCACACTCGCAATCGTGCTATATGTCCCTACATCAGCACATATAGCACTCTTGCTCGTGTGATGTTACTTACATATATATATATATTAGTAAATTGTTATTTTTATCGTGGACAATTCAAAATACTGTGAATACTTCTAGATACCTTATTATCCAAATTGTTTAGATTTTTAGAATTAACTGGTTAAAATGCATAACACTGCGTGTATGCTGTGTAAAAATGCGGTCAGATTTTCACATTGATCTAACAAAAATGGCAGACGGGCTGAATGAAAATTCGCTCTCTGACAGTAGGTGGTGCTTATGCAGCAGAAATATAGCTGTTACCCTGGTAACGCTTGTACACAAAGCATCCCTGCGCTTATAAACAATACTTTATTAGGCTGAGAGTAAGATGAAATGAAAATGCCATCAAAGATAGTAAGTTCCCTTCAGAGATACATTTTTATAAAATAGTCATAAAGGTATTGCATAAAGGACTTTAGTTAAAGTCTTCAGAAGTCATAATGACAATGAGAGCACTTTGATTTTGTCGCGAGTCATTCTGTATATTTTATACTACTTGTCATGTTTTAAATAAAGTGTTGTGACTGCAAATCTGCCTGTTATGTTTTTATATTGCCAACAAATGGTTATGGTATATTGCTGACTGCTGAGAAGGTTTAGAAAAGGGACACACACATTTAGAGCCAATGTCTGGTAATTTCAAACTTGTCACGCTACAAAACATGAGATTAATTGTGAATCATTTTAATTTACTGACAACACTCAAACATTTGAACAGTAATTTTACATATAAATCTTTCTGGATAATGAAATGATAATGAAATTATTTACTTGCCTTTCGTTGTGGTTTTTTAGATGTCTAATGAAATTCGAGGTTGTGGTGGTTGTATCAGATATTTTTGCGTTGCATATTTTCATACTTTTTTATTCACACGGTCCAATTCGACATTTTTATATCCAAAGGAGATTATTTTGGGAACTTGACCATCGTCTGTCATTTTGGTGGGTGGTGAGCACAGTGTTTACTGTGCAGATCAGTGGTGCTGGCGGGCTTACATTTTTGCATATGAATTAATTGGTCTCAATGTTTTTCATTACTGTTTATAAGTTAAGTCATTGTCGAGTCATGCAGGTCAAGTCGCAAGTAATTTTCTTTTTTAAGTCACAAGTCCTTAAATTTGCGACTCGAGTCAGACTCAAGTCAAGTCATGTAACTCGAGTTTTTTTCAGGAACTCACGCAAGGACGTTCCTGAAAAAGATGGTTCTGGATGGCACTGGAGTGGTGGCTAAAAATATTAGCATCCTTGGTAAATACGAGCTAAGAAGGCTGTTAAAAAAAAAAATCTGCATTGTTTATGCTTTTGATCTTTCATTTATGCTCTTTGGCCCAGATAACACAATGGCTTTGTTTTCCAAAAACATTTTGAAATGTGGACTCTTCAGACCAAAAAACAGTTCCACTGTTCTACTTTCCATCTAAGATGAGACCGAGCCCAGAGAAGTCAGCAGCGCTTCTGGGCAGTGTTGATATATGGCTTCTGCTTTGCATAGTAAAGTCTTAACTTGCATCTCCGGATGCAGCGGTGAGTGGTTTTACTAACAAAGTTTTACTAAAGTAATCCCAAGCCCATGTTCATGATATCTATTTCAGATGAATGCCTTTTTTTAAGACGGTGACATCTGAGGGATCCGAGATCACGTGCATTCAGAAGTGGCTTTCGTCTTGCCCTTTACGCACTGAGATTTAACCAGATTCCTTGAATCTTTTAACTATATTGTGCACTGTAGAGGGTGAAATGCCCAAAATCCTTCCAATTTGTCTTTGGGGAATATTGTTCTGTAAGTGCTGGATTATTTGCTTAAGCATCTGTTGGCAAATTGACAAGTCTCGAATGATCCTTGCTCTTGAAGGACTAGGCTGTTTTTGGTAGCTCCTTATACAGTATATAGTATTAAGGCACAATTGCCTCACCTGTTTAACATCTCCTGTTTTACATCGCCTTATTTCATCTCGTCAAATTGTTATTAGTCTTAAACTGCCCCTGTATCTACTTTTTTGGAGCGTGTTAGAATCAACTGATTTGAAATTACTGTTAAAATGTGTAAATAAATATATGAAATTCACAAGGTTGAACATCATATAATGTGAGTGTGTAGTGCTTTCAATATAGCAAAGGGTGAATATAATTTACAAATCACTCCTTTTTGTTTCATAAGCATTTTTCATGCTGTCCCAACTTTTTTGGAATTAGGGTTGTACATAAATTGTGGCAGCAAACAAGTAAAGCATTTAGACATTACAAAAAGTATCTTTAATGTCAAAATATTGTTTGTTTTATTTCCTTATTTACGTTTACATTTATGCATTTGGCAGACGCTTTTATCCAAAGCGACTTACAGTGCACTTATTACAGGGACAGTCCCCCCGGAGCAACTTGGAGTTAAGTGCCTTGCTCAAGGGCCCAAGAGTGGCATCTTGGTGGTGCTGGGGCTTGAACCCCCGACCTTCTGGTCAGTAACCCTGAGCCTCAACCACTGAGCCACCACTGCCTTATCATTGAACCAAACCCTATTATTAATTCCATCTGCACTATTTTTAAAGGGATAGTTAACCCAAAAATGGACTATTCTCTTATGGACTCATCCTCATGCCATCCCAGATCTGAATTACTTTCTTTCTTGACTTTCAGATGTAAAAGTGAAAGTGAAGATTTATATATATATATAAGGACTTACATTTTGATCTGTTTCTTACCCACATCTATTATATCACTTCTGAATTCACTGGAGTCATATGGATTACTTCTATATTTCCTGAATGTGATTTTTGGAGCTACAAATGTCAGAACACCATTTACAGTTGAAGACAAATTTATTAGCCCCCCTATGAAATTTCAATTATTTTTCAAATATTTCCCAAGTGATGTTAAACAGAGCAAGGGGATTTTAACACAGTATTTCTTATTATATTTGTCCTCTGGAGAAAGCCTTATTTATTTCAATTTGCCTGGAATAACATTTTAATAAAACTGCTAAGGTCAATATTATTAGCCCCCTTAAGAAATGATCTGTTTGATTGGCTACAGAACCAACCACTGTTATCCAATGACTCGCCTAATTAACCAAATTAATCCCCCAAGCCTTGAAGTTGCATTTCAAACTGAGGATTAGTATCTTGCAATAAAGCGCATATATGGGATTACATAAGGCATAAATCATATCTTGCAAATTATAAATGTGATTCAGTTTTGGGGGACATTGTATTTCTTATTTTTTTTCTCCCCAGTTTGGAATTCCCAATGCGCTCTTAAGTCTGCATGGTGGTGTAGTAACTCGCCTCATTCTGGGTGGCAGAGGACGAATCTCAGTTGCCTCCTAGTCTGAGACCATCAATCCGTGCATCTTATCACGTGGTTTTTGAGTACATTACTGTGGGGCACAGTGCTGTTTCTCCAGGCACTCTGACCCAGAATGAGAAAGTCGACAAAAATCTCCATCTCGGTACAGTCTCGTGCGGTACTGACACTATGGATGAGGTCCAGAATCGCATCATCCAGTCCTGCACTCAGGTGTAATTGACATCTTTCATTCTTAACATCACTATTGTGAAATCCACTACCATCATGTTTATAGCAATTGTAAACATCCAGCTCCTCGCAAAAACTTTTCTAGTGCCTCTTTGTAGTGTGTAATTAGTCATTCTGCTACTTAAAGTCCCCTTAGCTTCATAAGTGATGACATGTATTTCTAGCTGTAATCGAATTGTGGATGTGTGTGGGGGTGTGTGTGTGTTTTGCGCCATCAACTGTGTGACACAGTGGTAAAGCCTCATAGACAATTGATTTCCATGCTTCATGGTCCTTTATTAATGTGATGACAAAGTGGCAGGCAGGTTGAAATGTAACCATGATATGAGCGATCATAGCCTTATTATATCCCCCCTCAGGATGTGTCTGAGTCCATGTCCAACAAGTTTTGTGAAATCGAATTTGACAGGAATCAATAAACATAATGTAATTTACAGCTTCTGTACGGGGCAGTTATAGCTCTGATTCTCTCTGGAGAGTTGTGTGTTTAAAGTTGGTATTAAACACAGCTGATATTTTGTAAAGGTAGAATCTCATAGTCAGATTTGGCCAGTGTGAGTGTAGAGACAGATCTCATCTGTCCTACAAGCATTTTCAACTTGAATGTTTTTTTTTAATTGTCAAAACCAGGTATTCCAATCTAAAGGATATGGTTCAGTTCACGGTTGCAAGACCTATGCTACTCAATATATACATTCTGCCCAGAAATTGTTCTTTGTGAGTGAAATCTCACGAACAACTTGAAAAGTCATGAAAATGATTTGTTAAAAAGGTCAGGAAATTGTCAGTAGCATGGATAACATGTTTGATCTTCAGAGAGAAGTGGCAACTATTTTTTTCTATTCATGTCGAATGGCCTGAGAAAGTGCATATGTCTGCTTTTTGGTGGTGTAATCTTACATTTTGAAAGGTTTAACATATAGGACCTTTTTCAAGTATGGCTCTTACAATCAAAATTGATTTTTTAAAATCCACTGGTCAAGGTTTAGTAGCACAGTATCACCGGTTTAGTGAATATATTTTGCTTTAGCTGAAAGAGATATTGGACAAGCAGTCACAATTGGGATTCGTATTTACCATTCAGAAGCCAAAAGCAGGAACCCTGCACAGTGAGCCAATTGATGTTCTTTCTCTGTTCTTGTGAGCCTGTGAGAGGAGACTGTGTGCAGGTTGTCATCTCTTCCCCTCAGCAGAGCTCTGAGGAAAGAGGAGTTCATTAAGATAAATCTCCTGCTCCAGTGGAGCACAGCAACCCCTGTCAAACACACACGCACACACACACACACACAGAGACTCACAGCTCTTATGTAAATTGATAAGTTTTAGAAACTGTATGGGATTCAGATGCCAGGAGAGACGCTGATGAAATCTTTACGGTTTTTCCTCCTCTATGTCCTGGTGTGAAAGCTCACAATTACACTTCCTGGCCTGATACCTTTGTTGTAATACTACACACTATGGCTCAGGAAGGACAAGTGACTGAAGAATAGCGTTTTGGCTACATTTAAATTTTTTGCATTTGGCAGATGCATTTATCCAAAGCTACTTACAGTGACTTCAAGCTATATATATTACTGGTACATGCATTTTCTGGGAATCGAACCTGTGACCTAAGTGTTGCTAGCACAAGTTGTGGTACAGGATTCAGTTTAATCTTTCAGTGTTTACTATCAAGTTGTTGTGTTCAGTCTTTCTGGCTTTGTTGAATAGAATTCAAATCTTGTTTATTTTAAACTTAATATTTGAATTTTTGATGGTTTTCAAATCTGAATTTCTGTGTGATGTGTGAGAGAGACTGAAGGAACCAAATTTTTCCCCAATGAGAGTGAGATGTGCATTCATACTTACTGACTCCATTGCAAAATTCTTAAACAATATACTACATCACCAGAATTTGACATAATTTATCTGATTTATGAATGTTGGACAGGGTTCCTTCGGGTCCTTAAAAAGTCTTAAAATGTCTTAAATTATGCAACAAACATCTTAATTTGTTATTTAAAGATGTCTTAAATTTGGGGGTGGAAAGACAGGAATCTTGATATGACCTAATGTGATTATCAAACTATATGATTTAATTAAATAAATGCATGAGCTTCATCTTTCAGATTTCCATATCGGAAATTTATGACAAGCTATCACTAAAGATCAACTGTTGCTGATGATGATATAGTGTTGATGAAATATGACAATGTTTACTTTTAAGTGTTTATATTGTAATATGTTATAGATTAGTGTAGGAGTGCACATTTTATTTCCCTTATCTGTCTGAAGAGCAGCTGGAAGCAGCGAAGTGCACACATTTCAAAATAAGAGTCCCTGGTGTATTTCAAAGTTAAAGTGCCTTTAAAGTTAAAAGTTAATCAAAAGTTCCATGCATAAAGTGCTTCTGGAATTTCATTAAATTTGAACTCTTGTAGCCTCTGTCTGGCCCTCCCCATCACAGGATGGAAAGACTAAGAACATTTAATATAGGCTACACATTTTAAAAGAATAACTGTCTTTCTTTCAACACATTATCAAATCAACACAATCCAATATCGGTCAACCTTTAATTTGTATCTATTCCCATAATGTTACATAAACCAAGTTTAATGTGATATATATGTGGAAAACATTTTTTGAGTATTTTAAAATTGCATATATCCTACTCTGTCTTTCTGAAAAGAAATGGTATGTCTGTGTTGAATGTATGGTGCCTGTTTAAGTAAGAGTCTGTGATACATGATTTATTTTGAGATTGTGTTGCTTTGTTTTGGTATGGGGATACGGTGTTAATCTTATTTGTTCAGGTCTTGAAAAAGGTCCTAAAGTCTTAAATTTGATTTTAAAAACACTGAGGAAACCCTGGTTACACTCAAATGTTTTAGAAAAATGTGCTTCTTGTGGTTAGTGAAGGGTAAGAGTGGCTTGTTCAGAGATATTTGTGTAATGTTGGTAATCTGAGTACAACTTGATATTAGAGGTTGACAGATATATCGGATTTACCGGTGCCGATAGTTGCGTTTTTTTAACTAGAATGTATACAATGCACATTATTATTATTGTCATGTTACAATAAAAAAGTAATTTAAGACACCCAAAGGTAGTTTAGTCATTAATGTTTATAACTACATGCTGCACTGGAGAATTTCATTGCCGACAAGGTTGAGAGGACAGACAAATGGACATTAGCTGTTTGAATGGTGTTGAAATCAAGGATGGAAACTGCTTACCTCCTTAATACACTTTTTTGAATAAAAAAAGTCACTTTTGAATTTGTGCAGATCTGTTTTTTTTTATTTATTTTTTTAATTTTTTTTATTAGGCATAAATCAGTCATTAATGGGAACCTTATATAAATATGCTACCTGAGTTTTTGTTTTTGTTCAGTTGTTTGTTTGCTTTAGAAGACCAAGCGCACGCACGGCTCATTGTGTGAATGCACTCGCACAGAAACAGTTTAAGAGTTTTCCATTTCATTGTTTTTTGACTATAAAGTTTCTCAACTTTTCTCTATTCTGACAAAATGAATTTCTGGTTTGATTATTTCTGTAACTGCTGATCTCCTGGAATTTTCACACACCACAGTCTCTAGAATTTATTCAGAATGGTGCGAAAAACAAAAAAACATCCAGTGAGCGGCAGTTCTGTGGATGAAAATGTCTTGTTGATGAGAGAGGTCAACAGAGAATGGCCAGACTGGTTTGAACTGACAAAGTCTACGGTAACTCAGATAACCGACAAATGTGGTGAGAAGAATAGCATCACAAAATGCTATTCTGAGATGCAGGTTGATGCTGTTTTGGCAGCAAGGGTGGACCTACACAATATTTGTCAGGTGGTTTTAATGTTGTGGCTGATCGGTGTAATATAGACAATACCATTCTAAAATGACCTTTGAAAATGCAAGACTTGAGTTGAGTTTATTTCTATCCCTTTTTCTCTCTCTAGGTTAAATATGGCAATAAAATAATATAACAAATATTGTCAGTAGTGATGAAGCATACAGTCACTGTTTGGCTTTGTAAGGAAGTGTTTCATGTTCATGTACAACAAACACATTTAGCCTGTAATATTTGAATTAAAGTTTTCATTAATTTCAGGTGGCAAAGGCTTTGGAGAGAGTACGAGTGTGGAAGAAATTTATTAAAGTATCACCATGGAAGGTAATACTCACAAAAGTTCAGCACTATTTTACATTTGAGTGGAAAGTTTTCATTCTTATTATACATTTTTAAAACTATCGCCTGATTCATCGGCTATCAGTCTGTTTTCACACCTTGGTGATCGGTATCGACAAAACCCACTATCGGTTGTTCTCTACTTGTTATATGCTTTATATCACACATTGGCCAGCTGAACCCAACACTCTTTTGTAAATGATTGCAGCAGTCAAATTTTCAGTGGGAATATTGTTTGTTAATTATTTATTAGGTGAGATTATAATGATTTAAAATTTTAGGGAGAACTCGCATACAAGTTCTTTACATAAGCTCTGGGACTTCAGTGAATCCAGAACACTCTCACTCTTTTGCATGTGCTACCTCTGCAGGTGAGCTAGGCACAATCTAACTGCAGCAGTGTGAGTTCTACACCATCACGTAAACCGCTGCCGTCTGCGCCAAAGGTCTGGAAGAGCATAAGCAGCGAGATCCACGAGGCCATGAAAGCCATCGCCCTCTGCCATATTGTCATGTCAGTGTACAAGTCCCATGCTAACAGTGCCAGCACAGAACCGGAGAGCACAGAGGCTGACTAGGACTTCAGCAATGACAACCGCACATATCAGGCCTCAAATCCTGATGAGGTAAGCGCACATGCATGACATCACAAAATAACTTTTGATTGAACGATTTCTGTATGTATGTGTGCTCAAAGTTCTAGCCAGAATGTACACTGTGGAATTTTTTAATCACTTTTTATCGAAAGTATCAGACTGGAATCAAACCTGTGTTTCCTGAACGAGCACCCAGGGGTCTAAACATTGTGCCACAGCTCTGATATAATTTTTACATTAAGCAACTTCATTTCTCTTTACCACCCAACCTCAGATTTTTTGTATTTAATTTTTTATGTGATTTTCTGCTTAAATGCTTCATTTCACCAGATTCCAAACAAAAAGCAAGGCAATCCTTTATTTCTGTTTATTTTTTATTTGGAAATCAGACAGATTGCATTGAGTCTGGTCTTCTCATTTCTCTAAAGGTGTAATCCTATATATCGCTGTTTTAGTATTTATGACTCCCCCACTTCAGCCTTGAATTTACTGCCTTATTGGATGGTAATATAGAGTCCGTGTTAGTAGAGAAATCTGAGAGGGCTCAATAAATATCAGCGGCAGAGGGGGTAGGGGTAGGTCACACACCAGGAAGGACTCGCTCATCATTTGTGTTGAAAGATCATGGATATTTATAGATCCATTGTAGAGAAACAATATTTTGAATGAGTTGTTGTTTAAGAAAAGCACATAATGGGAGAAACGAACTGAGACTGAACTTATATCACAATGACAGTTGTCTTCAAATAAGGGAAAGGTCAGACTCGTTATAATTAAGTGAAATTTTAAGAAAGAGGCTTGACTTTAAATCATTTACTCATCCTCAGGTTGTTCCAAACCTGTATGATTTTCTTTCGTGGAACACAAATGAGGTTTAACTGATGCTGTTCTTTTCTATTCAATAAAAGTGATGGTGACCTGGGGTTTCCAATCTCCAAAATTGACAAAACCCAATAGAGCTAGTCCATACGACTCCCATGTGCTATATTTCAAGTCTTCTGAACACATACGATGGTTTTAAGTCCATGTTTTCATTAACATCAAGATTTGTCAGGTTTGACTACAGTGATAGCAAACATCATTGATTCTTGTGTGTTTAGAAATTAATCCTGACATGTCAAATTTGAATGCACATATTCAAATTGCTTAAATGTGATTTGAAAACTACGGCGGAGGGGAACATTTTCAGAAAAGAAAGGTTACATGAGTAAGAGTGCTGTATGACCCTACATCAGCACGGCTGTGATTCAGCCGCATGCCGAGTGCCAAAGATAATCACAGCCGTGCTATTTAGAGCCATACATATGATTGTGAATGTGATATTGAACAGTTCAAAGAACAAGTAAATAAATAAAATTAGGAAAGACTTAGAACTGGCACAAAAACAAAACAAAAAAAAACGCATTTGTGCATGGAACTACTCTGCACAAACCTCTGTTACCATTTCAAAAATGTCACTTCAGAACTAGTAATGTCAGCTTGGGCTGTTTCTAACAAGATAATGGGGAAACAAGGATGTGTTTCTGCGATTACCTGCTTCTGTCAGGACTCCCAACTTTGGTTGTTTGCATTGTTGCTTGCTTCGAGCACACTATGCATGACATAAATTCTGTCATAAGCCAGTCCGTACGGCCTTAAATCTTTATATGTTTCTCACTTTAATCTATGTCTAAACCAGGTGTGATCGAATCCCAAAAACCACATGTGAAGGTAGTCAAAAAGGCATGTGACCACATCGTGCTTGAGGTGTAAACACTTATTCGTCCCGAATGCATCCCGGACAGCCACGAAGCACCACCCCTCACCTGTCAATCAACATTTGAGCTAAAACAAGAGTTTAAACTTGTCTGAGCTGGAAATTTGAAAAAGCAGACACATAAACAATCATGTTAACATCCCGGAACAGCTTCAGTATGTCTGATATCAACATGCAGTGACACAGATGAGAAGCGTGAATATCTGAAGCTCCACTAAAATAACAGAATTCAGCTTGAATTGCTGTGTTTGTGCTTAAATTACATTTTAACTGCATCTGGGAAAAACCGCACCGGTTTTATTAGCACTTTCTTTGTCTTTTATGACTTTTTTGTGGTTAATTTCATGCAGTAACCCACTGACATAGTGATTGATGTATGTCATCAGAGATCCTCCACTCAAAATCCAAACACAAGTGGTCACATGCGATAAATTTAAGTGACCAGGTGTAAACAACCGTGTCTCTCACCTGACCACATGTGATCGGATCACCTGAGACGTATCTTAATACCAGGTGGAAACGGGGTCATATAGCGCACAAGTCATATGGACTACTGTTGTGGCCCATTTTTGGTGCTATTTTGTCAGGTTTTGAAGCTTGACAGCCCCTGGTCACATCGCTTTCATTTTATGGAAAAGAGTATTGTGAACATCTTTTGTGCTCCTATGGGAGCTCAAAATCATATGGATTTGATACAACACGAGGGTGAGTAAATGCTGACCATGTTTTTGAATCCTTTATTGTGTCAGGTAATTATATGCAATAATTTCAAACAACAAAATATTACTAATGAAGGCCAATAATTTTCAAAACAAGAAAATATACCTCTTAATATTGCTACATAAATTGATCATTTTCCAAAACGGTTACATTTTTTGTTCATTGTTTTTACAGATCGACATCTTTTTCTATAAGACTCTCTGTAGACATAGATATCTTTTGAAAGTGATAAAAGGAAAAAGAAATCGGTCCATCTCCCTCTTTAGTGGAATTGCCTGTCTCCTCTTCTACCTTGCTGTGTCTACTTATTTATTTTCTTTAATGCCCAGGTCTTATCTCTCCAACGTCTTCACTCCAGAATTGATCAATATTTAATTTTCTCTGAGAGACTAGCGGTTAACACTAGACCTTCTCTGCGTGTCACTCTCACCAGCAGCCTCTCTCAAAGACCTCCAGCCTTTTCTCCCTTTAATATGATGCACACATATCTCTGATATTTGTAAAGCAAGCTTAGTTCAAGAACTGAATAACCCTGTGCCTTTCTAGACACTTACTTGAAGTCATTTGTGACCTTTGATCCCATAGTATCAGGGGTCAGAGGTTTATCATGACCTTTAATGATCTGACATTCTCGTGAGCAAGACCGTTTGTTATGTCCAATAATGAAGTTTTACTTATGGGAGGGTAATAGAAGTTCACTGGTTTTATTAGTGGTTTTGGGGTATTCAGATTAGATGGCTGCGTTCAGTGGTTGTTAACCTTTGGTTCTGCAAGGGAAAATGTAATGCTTTAGCCTGTTAATTAGAAGTTGTCACAGAAGGGAAGGGGGGGGGGGGGGTCATACAAGAGTTATAACATGTTTTGATTTTTAGAGCGGGTTTGACTTTAAATTGATTTCCTCTAATTAATCCATTAATCCAGTTTTTTATATTTAAATGGGAATTTGAATTTTATTTGGATTTAAAAAAAAATAATACTGAGTTGAATTCATCATTTCAAATCAATTGTTCAAGACTAACAAGAATTAGTGTTATACACGTTAAGCAAAACATCAACTTCGGAAAGCACAACATTCTTAGATGAAGCAGTAGATAAAACCATCCTCTTTTTTTTGCCTTCTTTATTACATTGTATCATATTTTCTGTCATTTCTGATATCTTTATGAAATAACAGCCACGTCTTCATGCTGTCGTAGGTCACATGGTGCAGTGAGCTTGGTTTATATTTACAGCTTTTCTTCCTCTACAGTTGAGATGATTGATGGAGTATATTAAAGGCTCTCCCCTGTATTGTAAAACAGTTCCCTGTTTGACTCCTAAAGGCATTTCCCCACCACCTGAATTACAGTTGTGTGCCTGCCTGCGTGCGTGTGCGTCTTGAGTGCATCAGTTAGCAATGTCAGGCAGTTGGAGGGTTGGTCTAATTAGTCATATCACATTTAAATGTGTGCAACTGTGTCATATATACAAGAGTTCTAACTGTTCTGTTTTCTGTGTGTCTTTTGTTTAAAAAATATAAAATAAGAATCAGAGCCATGGCACATTGCTTGTGTTTGTAGTGCATGTGTAAGAGCCGTTATGCTCAGGGGGGGACACAGGTTTAAATCCAGATTCCACATCCTGATTCCATTCCCCTCTCTCCCCTTCATCTTTCATGTGTGTTTTAAAGGAATAATTTGCCCATAAATTAAAATTCTCTAATAATTTACTCACACTCATACCATCCCAGATGTGTATGAATTTTTTATTTTCTGTAGAACACAAAGAAGTATATTTAGAAGAAGATCTCAGTTTTGCAATCAAATGTGCCTTAAAAGTCCCAGAAATAAATACAGTCTATTTCCCTTTTAATCAATCTAAAAATTGTGATATAGTCCATTTGGTTTTAAAAGACGACAAATGAAGTCCATCTGTGTTGTTTAGAGATGCCTCAAACTCTTTGACATCAAAAAGACACACACACACACACACATAAGATCATGAGCTCTTACACATGTTGTGTAGGTGGCCACGGTGCACTAGACAGATAGTGTGGGTTTGACTCTGGTCAACAGAGACTTGATGTCCCTTCAGCTGAAGACCCCAGCAGGACACGTCCTGACCTACTACATCCTGCAGATCTTCCCCTTCACCTCAGAAATCAAAAGAATGAGCATCATTGTCCGGGTGCGCCTCAACACGGTGTGCAAGTGTGTTTTTTACGGAATGTTCATGATAGTGTAAGCAAGTTGTTTTTGTAACAAAACGTCTGCAAAGAATGCACATACCATATATGAAACTTTGGGTGTGTGTTTGCACATATTTTTGTACCAGTGAGGGCCAAATTAAAATGTGAAACATGTCATAAACTGACTTGTGAGGAGATTTAAAGTGGTTCTCAATCTTTTAAATGCTCATAAGTCATTCAATTATTTTCTGCTGTTTCTTTAAGGGTTAAGGCAAAAGGCACACATTACTACACATTTTATCAAAATTGAGCAACCATACGAGCTAAGTCAGATCTCTTGTAATGTGATTTCTACTGTGACATGGGTTTAGCTCAAATTTTCAAGGATTCAGAGAAATCTTACTCTTTTTACGAGACTAGATATTCCAACTTTGGCTTGAAAGGAAGATGAAGACATTTTTATGACTTTTACTGTTGTAGTTACTACATATTGCCATTGTAGGTCATTATAAGATGTCCTCGCTAATAGTACAACACTTAGGTTGAAGTCATTAAAACTCATTTTTTAACCACTCTACAGCAAACTATAGTTTTGGCAAGTTTTTAGGACATCTACTTTGTGCTTGACACAAGTAATTTTTCTAACAATTATTTACAGACAAATTGTTTCACTTTTAATTTACTATATCACAATTCCAGTGGGTCAGAAGTTTACATATACTAAGTTATCTGTGCCTTTAAGCAGCTTGGAAAATTCTAGAAAATTATGTCAAGCCTTTAGACAATTAGCCAGTTAGCATCTGATAGGAGTTGCACCTGTGGATGTATTTTAAGGCCTACCTTCAAACTCAGTGCCTCTTTGCTTGACATCATGGGAAAATCTAAATAAATTAGCAAAGACCTCAGAAAAGCATTGTGGACCTCCACAAGTCTGGTCCATCCTTGGGAGCAATTTCTAAACGCCTGAAGGTACCATGTTCATCTGTACAAACAATAGTACGCAAGTATAAACACCATGGGACAACGCAGCCATCATACCGCTCTGGAAGGAGACGCATTCTGTCTCCGAGAGTTAAATGTAGTTTGGTGCAAAAAATGCAAATCAATCCCAGAACAACAGCAGATCGTAAGAGTCCTACAAAAAATACTCCACAAAACAAACTCCAGCCAATTGGAGGCATAAACACAAAGAACGAGCAGATTCATCCTCAACTGTCCCGAATGAGTGTTATTCCACAAAACAAACTCAAGCCGCTAGGTGAAACCAGCACAAAAAAATTTAAAAAGGTACCCAGCTTCCTCGGACGATCAAATGTATGTTCAGTGAGACAAGTTCATTTGAGCTATGTGAGGAAAACACCATGACTTCCTCAGTCCATTGTCTCTATGAAAGATGATGCTTGCTGTGGGCATGTAAATATTTTGCAGCCATCCTTAGTATCTATTCTCAGTTAGGCTGGAAACATTAGTGCAAAAGTGATCTTCCATTGATGTAAGAGTTTCTTGCATTCCTTGAATCAATCACGTTTCTCTCTTGTCGAATTTGCAAAGTCTGGGAACAAGAAAATGCTGTGATTCTTCCAAGAAAGCTTTCCTTTGCACCTCGCCTCGCGCAACACAAGATCTTTATCGGATGATCTCAGAAATTTGGCCAGAATTGATCGGGGTCTGTCTTCCTCAGCCGATCTGCAAGTCGGGACTCTGTGAGCTCGCTTGATTTCCAGCTTGAAGCCTGTTGTGTCGAGCAGACTCAGGAAGAGCTTATCTAGGAATTTCACCATATCTCTGCCTTCATCATGCTCAGATATTCCAACAATTCGGATGTGGTTTCGGCAATTACGATTCTCCAAATCCTCCAGTTTTTCCCAAATGCGTTCCAAATCTTTCTTGGTCGCTAGCGGATTAGCAGCTAATTCCCTCTTCAATGACTCCAGATAATCGTTCCATCTCTTGATGTCCCTGATTCTTGTAACCAACTCAGAGAATTTTGTTTCCATTGCAGTAATCGATCAACGTATTACAGCAAGATCCTCTAAGTCAGGAACAACTTTCGTCAGCATCACAGACATGCTGGACAGTTGACGTTGAATTTCTCCCGCCGCACCGTCCAAACCGATCCCTGGTCTCCGGGCCTGTCTGAGGTATCAGTTTGAGCACGTAAGTGTCTTTTAATAACTCTGAGGATTTTGAATTCTTTGCCATGCTGACTTCAAAGAACAGATATATAGCAGGGTGTATCAAATCTCACCGGTTTCTAACATAAAAATATTTAAAAACTAGCAAAGTGCGCAGAGTGGCCATGTGACTCTGACGGTTCACATACTTAAAGTAGACCTAAGACAGGGAATATTTTCTAGAATTAAATTTCAGGAATTGTGAAAAACTGAGTTTAAATGTATTTGGCTAAGGCATATGTAATCTTCTGACTTCAACTGTATGTGAGTTCCTGTAACCTCCAGGACTCTGTGTACTTGATGCTATGTGTTTGTTTCTCTGTGTTTGCTGTCAGTGTGTTTGTCTGTTGCTGAATGCATATGAGTATTTGTCACTGAGCTTTGATCATGTGTGTTTGTTTGTGAGCTCATGCATTAGTGCAGATTATCTCTATTTGGCTTCTTATCTTTTGATAACTTGTGTTTGACTGTTGGCACAGTTTTGTTCTTCCCTCCCGTATGAAAATGTTTTTATTTTAGACATTGCATTGTGTATATTTTTTTGTTTTTTAACTTCCTAAATTGAATTGATTGTTTTTCAGGAGGAGACTACCCACGACATCACATTTTACATGAAAAGAGCTGATGTTGCCATGGAGAGCATTGTACATTACAATGACTGGCTGGAGGAAGAGGTAAGAATGGATTATTTTGGCTGGAAAATTGTCATCCTGCTGTTTGTTAGGGCTGGTGAGCTTATGAATGCAGTTTAAACCCTCTAAACCTGTGTTTCTTTGACCCTTTATGTCCTTTGTGGGGGTTTTTGCTCTTAATGTTTTTTGTATTTGATTTTTATGTAGAATTAAATAAAAACAGCAATTTTTCTCTACATATATTAGACATATATATTTTTTTTTTTTTGATTGAAGGGGAATCAAATCACCTTTTGTTAGCTAGAGTTAAATAAATGGGTATCCACACAACACTTCTTCCTTGTTCTGATCTCAGCCTGTTTTAACCTCTCTGTGATCAAAGACAGAGTGCATGCAACCCATCATCAACCATGCATTTCTGCCTTTGTTGATTATAATTGTATTGGCAATATGCAGTCAATGAGGGGGTGGAGATGAAGCTTATTAATTAATGAATGACCCAAATAAAGACGAATGACTGGGAGCAGCATCATGTCATAATCCTCATCAGGATATTCATGATGCACTCTGTATGTGTGTGTGTGTGTGTGATGCTGCTATGGTGACAGGTCAATAAGTAATCAGTGCTACATATTCGCCTGTTTGATTTTCATATAAAAAATAAAACGCTGTCCCACATCTTTTTACAGTGTGCTTATATTCCCACAGGCGGTGTTGTATTTTTCATGATTGATTGCTACTGTGTTGATGTATATCTGTTTGTGTGGCAGTGTTTTGATGTTTCCATTAAATACAATTGTGTTAAAAGCATTGTTTACATCTTTGTACACATGCTTTCTTAATACTAATTGAGTTCTTTGTCTAATACAGAACCGCACACACTCCTTCGCTATGTCTGTTGCTGGTGTAACTGTAGATTTGTGTTGCATTTTGTTGTTCTAGTGTGGAAATATGGCCAGAGAGGGCCTGCGGACACTGGTGGTGGCTAAGAAATCATTGACTGAAGAACAGTACCAAGATTTTGAGGTACAGATATACCTTCTTTATTTCTGAACTCAGTAAGAATAATTTCTCTTGATGTCCATCCATTAATTCAACTCATTGTTTTCTTGAATGTATGGACATTGTCTTTAAGTGTAAACTGTGTTGCTCATCAGGAAGGACCTATTTGCACTAAGTCTGAATTTTTAGCACACTAAAAACAACAACATTTTAAACTATTTTAAAAAGAAACAACTCGTGCCATGTTTGAAATATTGTACTGATGTGATTTTTGTTTTTCCTTTTTTTTTATTTTTTATTTAAAAATATTTTTTTTGCCACCCACACCTATCATATCACTTCTGAAAATAGGGATTAAATCAGAAGTTGTTTGGATTACTTTTATGCTGCCTTATTGTGCTTTTTGGAGTGTCCAAATTTGGGCACCCATTCACTTGCATTGTATGGACCTACAGAGCTGAGATGTTCTTCTAAAAATCTTTGTTTGTGTTCTGCAGAAGTAAGAAAGTCATACATATTTTTGTAAAATACTTATGAACTGTGCCAAATAAAAAAAGTATCAAATATAACCAAATTTCAGAATTAACTTTTTTTTTTATTTCAATTTTCATGTATTGTTATAGAAAGTATCTTTTTTTTATCTTTTTTTCCCACTGTGCCTAGTTGCTATAGATGAACTGTCTCTGTAGTGAATAATGTACATATGCATTTACATTTATTCATTTGGCAGGCGCATTTTTCCAAAGCGACTTACAAAAACATAAGCAAATCATTTTAAGGAGACAGTGGTATGAAAAGTGCCATACTACAACATTTTTTGTTTTAAGTTGTTTTTTGAAGACAGAGAGTCAGCTTCACGGATGGAGTTGCGAAGGTCATTCCACCAACATGGTATGATGAAACTGAAAGTCCGGGAAAGTGTTTTGGTACCTCTTTGTGTTGGTACCGTGTAAAGTTCAATTGTGGTTCAGTGTAAGTGAAATCAAACACAGCATAATAACAACACACGGTGTATATAATATATATGTATGTGTGTGTGTGTGTGTGTGTGTGTGTGTGTGTGTGTGTGTGTGTGTGTGTGTGTGTGTGTGTGTGTGTGTGTATGTATGTATGTATGTATGTATGTATGTATGTATGTATGTATGTATGTAATTAAAAAGCTGTGGAAATGCCTACTACAAATAAATCCTGGAGCGTTTTATCGCAGAAATGAAAGAAACATTGAAGCGCACTGTAACATTTGTCCTGCAACATCGGAGTTCTTTTCATGAATGTGATTTTCGGACTGTCGCCAGCTCTCACAATGCACATGGCTCTCTTATCCACACTCTAAATCATTCTGTGCAGTGAGCATGCAAGATCAGTGTCCCTGTCTGACAGCTCATGCTTTTTAATTAAACCTTAATACAGAGAGACAAGAACAACAGGGAAATATGAGCAAAGATTTCATTTAGTCCAGAGAGTAACCCAGAGGAATGTTCACTGTATGAAGAGAGGCAATTATGTGATCAGTAAGAGGCCATTAGGCTGGATTGCGCTGGCATTTATGATTAAAACGAAAGCAGAGACGGTTACAGTAGGCTAAGGAACCGAGTGAGCATGGAGCCTTGCGAGCAGAGGTCAAGGCACGTCGCAACGGCCCGACAGACTCAACACACTCGTGTGTGTGAATCGGGAGTAATCCGCGAGAGATCACGTTAGAATCTCGTTTAGGCTGAAGTTCTAGATGGACATCAGTTAATCAGTGTAATTGGTTGAATAAATGGAAACAATGTAAAATCAACACTTTTGAGACTAACATTTTGCTAACAAAATTTAAAATGGCCTTAGAGTGGAGGCTTTCAACCGTTACAGACCCCCAACACCACCCCCCATCCAGACTCTCAGCCAACCCAGAGACCACCCAGAAATATAGAAAAACTAGATTTTTCAGAAACACTTTAAAACTGTTTTTTCTACTTTAACAAACATTTTTTGCATTTTTACAGATGAATAGGAATGGACCATATTTAGAACTAATGCTCATTGATGCTCATTATAACATTAAATGGTTTCCTCTCAGCACTTGTTAGTTTATCTCAAAAACTCCCTCTGTTTGTCCACCAGGGGGCATTCTGATGTACGGGGCCGCTGGTGCTGTTTGATCAGGAGTTTGTGCATGTGGTGGTGATTTCCTTCCCTGCTCTGATCCTGATGGAGCTGCTTATGGTGACGCTAACTATCTGCACGTGGCACTGGCTCATGTGGTCACCAAGCTCATCAGTCTGGGCTGCTACCTTACCTCCCTTGCCTTTCTCAATGAGTATATTGGTAAGAACTTAATGTGGCCTGCAACACTTTTCTCAAACTTTCTTCTTAAAATATTAATTTTTTTGTTGTTTTCATTTACTCTTTGTAATTGTTTTTAATTATTTTAATGTATGTATTTATTTATGTATTTATTTGGTTTTATTGTTTCCAGTTTTTGTATTTGATTTATTTCTGTGTTATTAAATTAAAAATGTCCCTGTCTGTCTGTCTGTCTATCTAATTGAATCTGTCATTCTATCTCTATTTTTATCTAGTTTTTTTGTCATTCTATCTGTCATTCTATCTCTCGTTTTATCAGTCAATCTGTCTGTCCTTCTATCTATTTTGTTTTATCTGTCGTTCTGTCTATCGCTTTCTGTCGTTCTATCGAATGTTTTATCTGTCATTCAGTCTCTCATTTTACCTTGTTCTGTCTTTCTATCATTCTATCTGTCATTTATTGTAATATTTTATTTTTCCATTCTCTTTATCTAATTCTCCTTTTATCTGTCGTTCAGCATCTCCTTTTATCTCTCATTCTACCTATCTGTCTGTTTGACGTTCTATCTGTTGTTTAATCTGTTGTTTTATCTGTCTGTAATTTGTTTCTTTGCTTATTATGAGGTTCTATTGTTACAAGTAATTATGTATACCACTGATTGTCCTTGTGGTTGGTTTTCCCCAAGCTTTGACCAACAAATAAATTTAAGGCCAACGAAATTAAAATATCTTCTGTGACAGGTGGCCTACAGGCTCTGGCTACTATATCCAATCCAAACACTCGTACCAGCACAGCCTGGTTGTTACACTCAGGTTATTAATAGGTTAGTAATTAATCAGGTTATTAGAAAGTTTACCGAAACATTAGTACAAAACATTACAGATACAAATAAAAGCTGTGTGGTCTCTTGTACCGCTAAAACACAGAGTGCACATCTGCAACGGCTTATAATCTAAGTATCTCTTAAAAGAACATGAGTGACGTGAGCCCCACTGACTCCCTCTTCTCTCCTATTGGTTGTCGCTCTGAATGTAGCTTCTCATTTGCATAGTTATAATTTCCTCAATTTTCTCAAGTCGCTGGACATGCCCACATCTAGTCGTCAGCGATCACTGTCGCTTATGTCACTGTAAATCGCCAGCTCTCAATGAAAAATAATGCGATCTTGTCACTGGAAGTCTCTGCATGTGTTAATGGGGTTTAAATCAATAAACTAATTGTGGGATGCTTCCCAAACATTTCCACTACTAGTATTCCAACTCCTAAGTCAATTCTCCTCTTTTGGTTTCACTCTTGTTTGTGAGAACCTGGATAACAAGGAGCCTTTGAGATGTGTCATGACCCTGCTATCACTCATTTGGAGCATTCCATCAGTGCAGTACATCCCATCCACTTCATTCACAGCCTGACGATCCTTTTTTTTTTTGAGAACAGTGTGAAAAAAAGCACAAACTGCTGCATTGTTCTATGAACAAGTGTGAAGAGACATTTGAGCTTGAGGTTTTAATTTCTTGATCTGTATCTTTTGTCTTCAGATCTTTCGTTTATCACAACACGGGTGTTTTCGTGGAAGGTGTGCGCCATCTCTCTGGTCAACTGTCTACAGCTCTACATCACCAAATATCTGAAGCGGAAGTTCTACCCGCCCAATTACTCCAAAGTCTCCCCCTGAGTGTTCCTTCACACAGTGTGAAAAGGCATGCAAATACATTTATAAGCACACATCAGATTCTTCTTAACAGAACAATGTTCCAAAAGTTAATATATGCTCTATGAATGCTTATTCAGTGACTTAGTGTGACACACCTATATACTTAAAACGTGTTCAGAAGGAGGACAAGTGGCAGTTGTCAGGGAATATGGTGAATAGTACTGAGTATTTTAAGAGACTAAAGTACAACAAGAGATCAAGACAGAACAAAAGGAATATGGGAAAACCAAAGGGATGTTTAGGTGGACTCATACTCAAATAACAGGCCCAAGCCAGCCACTTTTACTTATTCAGTGTATGTAAAGGTTAAATCAGCATTGCATTTCTTTATTGAAAGCTATAGAATTGTTTTTGATTGGTTGGTTGATTGATTGATTGATTGATATAATGATATTGTTTAATGAGACCATTTGAGCTATAATGCATCCCTCATCATCAGTAGTATTATCTCCATACCTAGCACCATTCCTTAATTTTTTTGGCCCAAGCCTGCCACTTTTACTTCACTGTGTGTAAAGGTTAAATCAGCATTGCATTTCTTTATTGAAGGCAAAAGAAAATTTGATTGATTGATTGGATATAATGATATTGTTTTATGAGGCCGTTTGAGCTATTTTTTCCATACCTTGCACTTTTCCTTAATTTTCTGGCACACTACATATATAAATATATATATATTTCTGTAGCACTTTATAATAAGGTTAAGTTTGTTAACATTAGTAAATGCATTAGGTATCATGTACTAACAATGAACAGTAGTTTTTTTTACAGAGGTAAATCTTTGTTAAATATAGTTAATAAAAAAAAATACAGTTCATTGTTAGTTCATCTTAGTTCATAGTTTATTAAAGGGATAGTTCACCCAAAAATTATAATTCTCTCATAATTTCACCCTCATGCCATCCCAGTTGTTTATAACTTTAATCTGCAGAAAACAAAGATTTTAAGATAAATATCTCTGCTCTGTTGGTCCTCACAATGCAGATGAATGGGTGACCAGATCTTAGAAAGTCCAAAAAGTGAATAAAGGAAGCAGAAAAGTAATTCACAAGACTCCAGTGGTTTAATCCATGACTTCAGAAGCAATATGATAGGTGAGGTAAAGAAATAAATCAACATTTAAATCAAATTTTTTATTATATAGTTTTCTACTATAAGTAGGTGGCTGAATGTGAAAGTGAAAGTGTAAATTTACAGTATAAAGGACTTAAATATTGTTGTTTCTCACCCACACCTATCATATTCACTTCTGAAGATATAGATTTAACCGCTGGAGTCTTTTGGATTACTTTCATGCTGCCTTTATGTACTTTTTGGGCCTTTATGTAAGTTCTGGCCACCATTCACTTGTATGGACCTACGGAGCTGAAATATTTTTCTGAAAAGCTTAATTTGTGTTCTTCAGAAGAAATGAAGACACACATCTGTGATGGCATTAGAGTGAGTAAATTATTAGGTAAATTTTAATTAAGGGTGATCTCCCTTTAACTAAAGTTTTTAAAAATCTATTCATATATGCTGAAATTAACTAACTAACATGAAACTTAGTTCATGTTAATTAATGTTAACAAGTGTAACCTTATTTTAAAGTGTTACTGATAATACATCCCATAATGAAATTTGTTATCATGCACACTCTCATGTTGTTACAAAGCCATGTGGGTTTGGATTGACATGATGGCAAGTAAATGAAAGGAATTCAATTTTTACGTGACCTAACGCTTTTACTTTGTTTTTAATGAGATCTTTGAAGGTGTAGGGCTTTGTAAAATACCTGTGTTGTGATTTAAGTGTTTTGCTTGCATGAGTGTTGTATACTGGAGTTGAATTGGGCAGCTCTGATTTGTTGCACTACTGTTGTACTGTGTCTGCCGCTGCTATATGATCCAGCTGCAAATCTGTGTAGATGTAAGCCAGAGATAAGTGAGTGGTTTACAGAGGGAACTTTTTGTTCTGGGAACAACTTCCTTTCATCTTGACCTCCTAAATGTACACAGCCTTTGTATTAAAGAGTGAGTTCGCCCAAAATTCCACAGAATTTACTTACCCTCATGATGTTCAAAACCAGTATGCCTTTCTTTCTTCAGAGGAAAGCAATAGGAGGCATAATGTTAGGGACTGACTGCCTCTGTCACCATTCACTTGCATTACATATTTTTATCCCATAAAATAAAAGTGTATGGTTACTGAGATTAGCATTCTGTCTAACATTTCCGTTTGTGTTCTTCTGAGGAAATTAATACAAGTTTGGAACAACATGTGGGTGAGAATTTAATCTTTTGGTGAACCCTTTAAAATGACATGTTACTTGACAAATCTATAATAATTTATAATGGTGAATGATTTGTTTTTAGAGTGGTAACTTGAATGATACATGACTTCTGTCACTGATTGTTAAATTGATGGCATTGTAATTCCACTTCTTGACAAAGAAACAGGACTTGAATGTAGTATTTTCATAGAATTGGTGTTATAAATTAATACATTTTATAAGATTGTGAAAACACAACAAAATGTATAAGATAGGATTTTTGAAACTGCTTTGAGATACTTTGCAGTTTTAAAAAAAAAATGTTTAAGACAATTGCACGTCACAATCAGCAATTATTTGGCAGTTATTGAGTTTTGAAGACGTTGACTGAAAAATACATGGTGCGCATGTTTTTCCCAGATTTCTATTCTGATGATTTGAAGTTGGCTCAATAATGTGTAAGATCATCTTGCCTTATCTATATAGAGTAGTCAGCCAGTATGTGGAATGAGTTTTATCATTCACTTTATTTTCTATACTGTGTGTGTGTGTGTTTACAGTACTGTCTGAGACAATGGCAAGTACATATGTGTGCTGTATTCTGTTCCTTTCTTGTGTGCATAATGGTGGATTTCTGTTCGGCTTTGAAAAAGTTGACTTTTATAGTACTGTACTGAATTTTTCGCCTGTTGTATAAAACCCATAAATGAAATTTGTGAGAGCCTAACAACAATAGCTTATTTATTATTTGTGTTTGCATACTTTGAGTTGCTCTGGCTTTTTTTTTTTTTTTTTTTTAACTGAGTGCTACAATATCAATCAATGTCATGGCATTTCTGTAGTATTGTTACTGTGACTGCTTCTGTGAGTGTACACTCAATGTCATCAGCACTACGGTTCAATCAGAATAATTTTTTCTAATTTTTTTAATTTATATTTAATATTGATCAAAGAGCAATATGTTTCTAAATTATCTGGTGAATGCTTAATTTAATATGCTTTAACATTTGAGAGATTTTATGTCCCGTTAGCTTTTTTCTAAAGTCCATGTTCTTTAAAGAGACAATTGTTAGATGAATTGTTACTTTACATGCTATTGCATGTCCAATAACTAGTTTTGAACTCCTCAAATGCATGTCTCATTCTTTTATCCAAACTATTATTTTGTTTGGTTACTTACGGTAAAATTGTACATTTGTATTTGTTTATTTTGTTTATTGCTTAAGAATAACAAAATAGGGTTTTAAACTAAATTCAGGCATCCCAAAGTTTGGTTACAGGGTTGCAAACATTGCAAACCTCATATTAAACAAAACAGTTCATATATACTATGACTGGGCAAAAGACGTTTTCTTAAATTTTGTTAAACACCATTCACGGATGACTTCATTTTTATAGTTTCAAGTCCTATTTTCAAACATAAATTGGACAGCAAAACTTGAATCTGTACAACACTATAGCTCTGAAATCTTGTACTGTTCAACGTTGTTTAGTCTTGCCTCACATTATCATGTTAGGATTGCTTCTAACCTCTAGAGGGAAGCATTTACACATTCTTTATTGTTAGTGAAGCCAAAACTCTGGGCCAAATACAAACTGCATCAGCATCTGATGATTTAATTGCTGCTCAAGAATAGACTTTCAGATTCATATTCATCAGGAAATTAATTAACAGTATTAATTAAATATTGATCCTCATCTTGTTTAAATTGAATGTAATGTAATTGTTTTGTCCCCCTTTTGCTTTTATGACAGCATGCACTTAAGATGGCATGGACTCCATAAGTTTGTGGAAAACCTGATGATCCATGTTTTCTAACATGATTTGAGATTGATCCATCCAGCATCTTGAGTGCTTCACTGGAAGCAAGGACATTTTACCGAGTTTGCACGGTCATTGTCACAAATTTGCTTATCTGAGATTAGTGACATAATCTTAATAATCACTTGTTAATTTTGTCATTACGTCAACGTTTCTTTGTTTCAAATATTTCAAAATGCTCAAATTTCTATTTATTTCTTGGTTTAAATTAGATTTTGAATCCCAGATTTTCAATGTGCACTCAGATTTCACTCTATATTTCATTATCAATCTTCCACCCATCCCAATGTGTGGTTTACCAGGACCCTGTATTAGATGTGATGGTCCACTGACATTAACATACCAAGAAGCTTTCTCTTTCATCTTATATCTCTTTCTCTCTTCCTCCCTTCCACTTGCCCATCTTTTTCTATCTACAGTACTCCCTTTTAGGTAAAAAAAAAAAAACTCTCTGGGCATGTAAACAGAGAACAAAATCCTGCTGTGCCAGCTTTGGCCTAAAATGATTGAAAAGTGCATTACATGCCCGTATAGATTCTCAACTTTGATGTGCTTGTGCGCTGGACATTTCATAGTGATTGTGGGACAGTCTTGTTTTTTTATCGGCCATGCGTTGTGCACAACATCACAGCAGTAGCGTCACACTGTTTTGCTACTGTCTAAAGTGTATCTGTTTTTTTCAAAGCATTGAGTTTCCTGACACCAGTTGGGAAACGCCTTTAGCTGAGCGCTTTCTAACTATAGATAAAAACTCTTGATTGGTACCATATACCCTCAGATTCAATAGACAAGGAATTCAACATTAATTCAGCATTTCATTCTTGTCCAGGATTAGTTTACCCCATATAAATCCCATTTTAAATTGGTTATGATGATAACATTGATTAACACTTGCATTTTAACAAAGAAGATGAATGAACATGATTTATTTCTATCTATCATTCTTTTATTCTATCACTCTTTCCATTTGTTATATATAACATTTAGTTAGTTTATTCTATCTGTCTATTGTCTATTCGTTTGTTCTATTCATCCATCTATTGTTCGTTCATATGTTATTACATCCATCCATCCATCGTTTGTTCATTCTATCTATCTATCTATCATTTGTTCATTCTATCTATCTATCTTTCGTTTGTTCTTTCAATCCATCCATCCATCATTTGTTTGTTCATTCTATCCATCCATCCATTCATCCATCGTTTGTTTGTTCATTCTATCTATCCATCCATTCACCCATCGTTTGTTTGTTCATTCTATCTATCATCCATTCACCCATCGTTTTTTTGTTCATTCTATCTATCTATCTATCTATCTATCTATCTATCTATCTATCTATCTATCTATCTATCTATCTATCGTTTGTTCATCCTGTCCATCCATCCATTCACCCATCGTTTGTTTGTTCATTTTATCTATCCATCCATTCACCCATCGTTTTTTTGTTCATTCTATCTATCCATCCATCATTTGTTCTATCTATCTATCTATCTATCTATCTATCTATCTATCTATCTATCTATCTATCTATCTATCTATCTATCTATCTATCTATCTATCTATCTATCTATCGTTTGTTCATTCTATCTATCTATTGTTTGTTTGATATATTATCTATCTACCTGTTGTCCATCCATTAATCTATCTATTCCTCCCTCCCAAAATGAATGGTTTGATAAAAGTGAATGAAACTGGGCAAAAATAATGAATAATTTGGATTTATGTTTGTCTTAAATTTAGTATTTTGAAATCTAGTGTGTTGTTTGTTAAAACCTTTTATTAGAAATGTTTCATATATTGTACTATGTAGCAATACAAGTGCTACATTTTAAGAAACAAATTCTCTTAAGTGGGGTTGTTCATTATTTTTGCCCAATTTCATTCTGTTACCAGTATATCCAATAATTCTACAGGAATTCATTCTCAGGGGCATTCTTTGCTTAATAAAATTCTCTCTAAAGCTAATTACATTAACTTTCGTGCTGTTCTTACTCAACTCACTGTGTACTGTGGATATGTTAGTCACTGTTGTGTCTGGCCCCCACAGTGGATCTCTGAGCAGAGGGTCTGTGTTTGCTCACTCCTTTTCCTGTGGGAGCCCACGAAATTCCTCCCCCTTGGAACTTAGCCATGGTTGCTCAGCAGCAGCCTTACACAACAGGAAACAATCTTGGGGATTCCGTCACTGCACCGAGTCAAAGAGAGCATTCAGTGGAGACAGGAAGCCCCAAAGTACAGCAGGTCTATAACCAAGGCCATCGTCATGTAAAAACTTCAAATTCCGGTTGCTGTTTCTACTTTTTATCTGTCAGTAGCTTGCCTGGCATTGTGGCACCAATACAGGCAGCATCTCATGCTGCTTATTTTGGGTTGCTCCTGAAGCACTCGTTGGCTTAGTATTTTGAAATCCAACTTTTGTATCCAAACCCAATTTTGTATCTGTTTTATCTATTAAGGATAGAGGGGAAAACAATAGACACTTTAGGTCTTTTCCAGAAGACCACCATCATGACCGAATCATTCCCAGTATACTAAACCACAAATATGAAAAGACCTGCCAGACAGACGGAGAAGTGGCTTGTAAGGAGAGGTGAGTGGACCTATGACATCAGTGACTCCCCCTCTCTTGACCAATTGTGGCAGAGATAGAGGAACAGTTGGGTGCAGATGGGGGGTATATGTGGTTTTGGTTTATTTTAACAACTTTTAAATGCTGACACATCATTAGTGATGCACATGCATGAAATGATTCATGCCATTGTTATGAGTGTACAGCCTTTTTTTAAACAGTCCCCATGATGGTGATTCAACATCTGTGGCATTAACTACAGATATATTTCTCAAGTTACAAAGAGACAAATGTCTGTGCTGCCCATATTGCTGCCTATGTATTCTGTTGGGAAAAATAATTTGTAATTTGTGTACTGTTGAGAAAACAAACACAGCTAGTATGTATTTGTATTATCCCTTTGACCCAAGAGTCATGCAACTGCCAGTATGTCTATTAGTCAAAATCTTGCATCTCTGAAAAGAGGCAGCTGACTTAACAATTAGCAATGGATATCATTAATTTATAATCACTTTCATTAGGGTTAGTAAATCTTGTAGTTGTAAAACCAGTGGCAGTTGTGAAACACCTCCCATTGTTGGTTATATCAGCTGATAACATTAAACATTAAAAGGAAATTAAGAAAATTCCCAGTGTATTGCAGTGAGTTAACCCACTGACTTGCTTTTGCGGGGTGAGTATGGGCAAAGAAAGCTCTTTTTTTTTCATATAAATTGTGAATGTTAGGGACTGACAGCCTCAGTCTCCATTTACTTTAATTATATTGATAAAAGCAGCATAAACATTGGTCGGAATTTATTTTCTAGTGTTCCACAGAAGAAAGTAATATTGGTTTGGAACCACATGATGGTGATTGGTGAGTACACTTGTCACAGTTCGAAGATTGAAGAGGATTCTTTGAAAATGTCCTGTAACGTGCAATGTAGCAATCAAAAATATATAGGGGAAAAAATCAACAACTTAAAGTCTTTGTTGGCACTAAAGTCCACTAGCCTTTGGCATTATGTATAGTGCAAAGCTGAGGCAAACATTTCCGGAACTGTCTGGCCGGCACTTAACTCCTGCCCTCAACGCCGGGCAGGCAGAGTGGAAAAACTACAGGCCAACTGACGTAGAACTAGGTGCACGTCAATCAGCACAGTTAGCACTATTTTTACCTTCAGCCTAGAAGAGATGTTTACAGTGGCACATGGCGCTCTTTTACATAGCTGGGGAGGACAGGGAGGCCCCGCCCACTCCCCCTCAAACGCACTTAGGGTCCCTAACCAGTGGGTGAGAGCTTTCCATGAGGTCAAACAAATACATTTTTCCCATAGAACAGCAGGAGAGAGAGGAGTGGGTAAAGGCACAATTACCATGTTCCCATGATGAAAGAAACAGCTAGCATTTCATAAGTGCTCTCATTCCTGATGAAATTATATATCATCCTGTACGTGTGCGGCGAATGTTACTTGGTTCCTTTTGTTCCTCAACGTGGCTAAATTCTTAGTCAGGGAAAACGCTGTGCAACTACTTCAAAACATGTCCATGTCGTTAGACCGCGTGCAAAAATCACAGCCACTAAAAAAAAGCCATGTATTGGCCTAATGAGAGCAGCAACCGTATACAGCATGTAGAGATTTTTACATTAAAAGCCTACAACACATGCATATGGAAATATCTGTGCAGAGAATCAAAATGGCAACCATTTTGGCTTCAGTTTACTTTAGTGTTCATGTTATATTGTAATTACATATGTTAGTACTGTGTAATACACATTGTGGAGCTGCTTTGAAATACTTTTCTATTATTACTATTGCATGTAACATGTTTAACATGGACACTCTCATGTTAAGTACTGGCATTTACTGTTTTATATTGCATTTAACATTGCTAAAAATCCAAATTATGCAATCTTTTCCCTCGCTGGTGCTAATTGTTATAAATGATTTATATTTAATTGTGCAAGGAAACCCTTTGATGAGAAACAATGAATATCAGCATACTTGTAAATGTTAATCTTGGTCATTCTTCTTGCTTTCTGTCAAGTGCAGTATGATTAGCTTTTACAAGAGTGCAAACATTTGCCAAAATTTCTTGGCTAAACAAAATTCCTGCATGTTTCCGATGACTATTGCAAATCAGATCTTTCTGGGTTTTTGTCAAAATCGAAATCATAGTTGGCCAGTCAAATATCTTGTGATTTTCAGATCCATTTTCCTTGTGCTATACTTGATGACCTAAAAACACAATTGGGTCATTCTTGCAATTCTGTACCTTTTTGACTTTTAAACTTTAAAAGTTTCTTTGTTTCATTATTGGGATATGCCAAAGTTTTATTTTGATTTCTGTTAACATCAATTGAAATTGCAAAATTACATTAATTGTCCTATATCTTCCCATAACGGGGAACATGTTATCATTGACCACATATGACTAACATCACAAAATAAAGGAAAACATACACTGGCAGCCAAAAGGTTGGAATAATGTATGACATGTAATGTTTCGGAACGAAATTGGTACTTTAATTCACCAAAGTGGCATTTAACTGATCATACATTACTGATGTACTAGTCATTACTGATGTACTAGTCTTCAAAGACAAAGGACAACTGGCTATAATAAGGAGAGAAAGAGATGTGGAAGGCCCAGATGTATAACTAAACAAGAGGATAAGTACATCAGAGTCTCTAGTTTGAGAAATAGACGCCTCACATGTCTTCAGCTGACAGCTTCATTGAATTATACCCGCTCAACACCAGTTTAATGTACAACAGTAAAGAGTAGACTCAGGGGTGCAGGCCTTATGGGATGAATTGCAAAGAAAAAGACAATTGGACAACAGATAATTGGAAAAGAGTTTTATAGATCTTAACCCCATTGAGCTTTTGTGGTATCAGTTAGACTGTAAGGTGTGTGAGAAGTGCCCGACAAGACAGCCACATCTATGGCAAGTGCTACAGGAAGTGTGGAGTGAAATGTCACCTGAGTATCTGGACAAATTGACAGCTAGAATGCCAAGGATCTGCAAAGATGTCATTGCTGAGAACTCTTTGACGTAGTTTAAGTTCTGAAAAAAAAAAAAAAAATGTAAATAGTAATTTTCATGTTATTAATGTCCGGACTATACATTTTGATCAGTTGAATGCCACTTTTGTGAATAAAAGTACCAATTTCTTTCCTTAAGAGCAAAATCTGTACAGTATTCCAAACTTTTGGATGCCAGTGTGCATAAAACTTCAGTTAGCCTAATGCCAACTTTATTTTGCTGAATGGTTGATTTCACCTCCAGTAAGTGACATCATAGATTTTCAATTAAAGGTCACATTAAAACAGGATGGACAAATGTCAAGGGACTTAATAGGGTTGGAAAATATTCCACCAAAAATGACATAGAAATAGCCTAAATAATTTAAGCCCTCATATTAAATATTTTTTGTTTTTATTCATAACATATACTGTATAGCTCTTAATATTTCATTATAGTACATATTATGACATAAAATATGAGTTTATGTTGCTTTTATTTGGGTAAGATGTAGGCCTATTAAATTCTCATTCTTAAGAATTTGTATTAGTGAATTTATTAAATGTACATATTTGACTTGAATGGATGAGCCATTGTTTATGTATTCATTAAATGACAAATAGCATGCCCTCAAAAGTATTAAAAAAAATAGAAAAAAGGCTCATGACAATCAAGTCCAGTGGGCAAAAATGTGTCCCTTTATGTAAAAGTTAATTTCTGCCACTGCCACTATCAGTGTTCAAATGAGACATTTACCACAAATAAGAGAATGTAATACTTAACACTTAATTGTATGGGAGGAGGGGTTAAATATTTTTACATTTTAAATACCATTGTAGGAATGAGCCAATGTAATCTGTCTGCCTGTCTATTTCATCAATGTCAAAGCACTGCAGTTACTATGCGATGAGCGACGTCTCACAGAGGCGCTATTTTGTCTATTAACGGGACAATTGAAACCATTAACATAATAATCGCATCTTAAATCGCCCTCTTTTTTTCATTACCGCCTCATCTGTTTTCCCGCCGCCGCGCACGCGCACAAGTGATTCAGCTGTGGGCTCCGCATCTGGAAACGTTGACTAGAGAGAGAATCCCTATCCTCATCTGCTGCCGAGCTTGAGACGTGGTGTTTGCGTCACTAAATGGAGGGGCGGGGCTCCATGGAGGTGTTTCCCAGCTTTATATAGACACAGAGACCTTTCCATCGCGAAGCAGTGCGTCACCAGAACCCCTGGAAACTAACATGCTAGTCCAGAATAGAAAATAATACGAGTTAGACCTGTAGCTGTATTAAAAATATTATTAATAGACTTTTCTCGCGTGCACTCAAGGCATGCGCCTTTTGAGTGTTGTATATCGTATCATCTGAGATTTTAACTAATTTATAGTTCTCCCGTTGTTCCCGCGACTGGAATATACCTTTATTGCGGTAGAAGTGAACACAGTTTCATCCCAGAGTTCACCCTACACTCGCAAGCATGAAATCCGCAGAGGAAGGTAACGCATTTTCTCCGTATTATGAAGAATAAATGTATTTACGCACACTATAACATGTTTTACTCACGTTTTCTGTCTTATATTATTCGTAACTATTATAATTAACGTGTTTATTTTTGCACTTTTTGCATGTTTACCTTTCGTTTTGATGAAAAAATAAAAGACATAACTTCAAGGCTTCAGTGCATTCGCCATCTTTTAGTGTCTTACTGTCAATTATTTTAAAAGTGTATTCATTGTATTATTATTGATCTAATTTAATTAAGGTTATCTTAAATTTCACCAAAGGGCTGAATGAGTTTTCCTTCTGTTAAGAGATTGCAGAAGGGAGTGGTGGGCGTGACGAAGACGAAGTGGGAGGTTATTTAGATTGTGGGATTTTTGTGCTCTTCTCTTAGAAACAGCTGTGCATTTCACAAGAAAACCTAGCATCATTCAGAATGATTCAGCTAAAATAAAAACAAGCTGTCATATTACTAATACTTTTTAGTTAATAGTAATTGTATTACTGTCACAAAATTATCATACAAATTTAAAATGCAGAAGTTACCTTGTTGCAAAAGTGAGACATACATGAGAAATACATTAGAGATGCATTAGTATGCAATTAGTATCAGGGAGCGTTCTTGCGCACAAAGTTTTCTGTGGGCGGAGTTTCGCATGAGACTCCGCCCATGTTTTTAATTTCTCAAAAAAATGAAAATCTTCCGTATTTTATTGAAATCAAAGCAAGAATTGACTCAATCAGTTTGGACTAACTTAAATCAAATATATTTTCACCTGGTTGGACTGGACTGCAGTGATAGTTTTCATTAAAATAATGACTGTGTATACAGACATGAACTTCCATAAGCCATTGCCTTTATAATGATGTATGAATACTACTTTTTAAAGTGTTTGGGCATGCTACAAGTGTTCGTAAATCTTAAAAATGTGTCAATGATTCAACCTGTCCCCTCTATTCCAGCAATTTTGGGGGGTTAATACAAGGCATGTTTGTGTTATTCATGTTGCATGCCGATAAAACCTAGAGTGTTGCGCTGTACTATAATCTTAGTGTATACATTACATAGGGGCAAATGCTTGCCTTCGTGTTTAGAGAAAGATTGCTCATGTGTATTAGTTTTCCGTCTGGTTTTGTCATCAGGAAGATATTTTTAACGCTTTGTTATTTTTGGCCTGGTATTTGTGTATCACCTTGCTTCCTCTGCAGAGGTTGTGGCTTTTTACCACAAACGTTCTTGACTCACAGTTATTACTTTAAAGAGTAGAGTGTCTTTATTTAATACTGTCTTTTTATAAAAATCTAATTGTAATAACAGAAGTCTACAGATTTGTGACTATTACTCTTTTATCTCCTTTTAGGGTATATGTTTAGCATGCAGACTCTTTTATCTGCATAGCTTCTTTTGAGATATTTCCAGGATGTCACCTCATGAAAATATTATGTTTTTGTCACATTGTGCCTTTCAGATGCATACAGTTACAGCCCAAACACCAGCATCAGCCTTTCTTTGAGTAACCCCTGCCCACCCTCCCAGTACCACCATCTCCAGACCAACCCTTCCTTGTCAGTATCCATCAGTCAGCCATCCTCATTCTCCCCCCAAGACGACATGAGCTCAGTTGGCTACTTCCAGACATCCGGTCCCCGGTCCAATGGAGCTCCCACATTGGAGAGTCCACGCATTGAGATTACAGCTTATGGACAGTTCCCTGAAGATGAAGTGGAGGACAACAGTGTGCCGGTGGACAAGCGGGTCAATTCCATAATGACGTTAACATTGCCAAACGCTGATGGTTATCGCGATCCCAGTTGCCTCAGCCCTGCAAGCAGCGTGTCATCGCGCAGCTGCCACTCTGATGCATCATCATACGAATCAGGCTTCTCGTATAACTACGATAACTCACCCCAGAACTCGCCCTGGCAGTCTCCTTGCGTCTCCCCTAAAGGTTCCTCATCACTGCAGTCTTGCACCCTCGGTGCTTCTCCACGACATTCACCATCTGGTTCTCCTCGTACCAGCATCACTGATGATAACTGGGTGGGCCCTCGAGGCTCGCGATCAAACTCCCCTTGTGGTGGTAAACGGAAGTACAGCTTCAATGGCAGTTCATCGCTCAAGTACCATCCGTACTCACCAAATCAATCACCAGCACCGTCGCCGCAAAATTCACCACGTCTCAGTGTGACGGAGGACACCTGGCTGCCCAACACTAATCAGTACACCAACTCTGCCATCGTTGCTGCCATTAACGCCCTCACCACAGACGGATTAACAGATCTTGGGGAGGGGATCCCTTTGAAGGCACGCAAGACCAGTCTGGAACATAGTGCTTCGATGAATTTGAAAATAGAACCAGGTGGAGAGGAGACAGGATCCCTGGAGCTTTGCCAGGAGGATTTCTCGGCTGCACGCTTGTCCTTCAAAAAAGAGACCTACTGCAGTGGCTTCTTGAACGTTCCCCAGCATCCATATTGGTCCAAGCCAAAGCCTTACATCAGGTAGGTAGCACATGTCTGGGTTCTAGACAAGAGGTTATGGAAGACATATCTTTCATATTATTTGTCAGAGTGTAATTTATCCATGCTAACCAATGTTTCTCTCTCTTTCTCTCTGTCTCACTAATGGACTCGATCACTCTTATTTTTTAAGTCCATCTTTGCCTGCACTTGACTGGCAGTTGCCTTCCAGTTCAGGGCCATACAGCTTACAGATTGATGTCCAACCCAAATCCCATCACCGTGCCCACTATGAGACAGAGGGCAGCAGAGGGGCTGTGAAGGCACTAGCAGGAGGGCATCCAGTGGTCCAGGTATATGTTCCTAATCTTTCATCGGGGTCCTTCAACTTGAAAGCAATGCATCATTAAAGGGTTACTTCACCTACAAATTATAAATTTGTCATTAAGTCACCTAAATGGCATTCCATGGAACAAAAACAAATATCTCCTTTGAGGGCGAAGGTGAGTTTTCATTTTTGGGTGAGTTACAGTATCTCTTTAATGATCATAAAGGCTGCAGGCTCAGTCAGCATCAGGGGTGATGCAGGAATTGGTTAGCTAGTTAGATCACAATCTAAGAATTCTATGTTGAACTTTGCATGAAGAGGCAGAGTAGCCAAGTAAATAACACTGGTGTGATGTACTACGAATATGGCTATGGCTGTCATCCAAAGGGTAGATCCTCACAGTATGGATTAATTTTTAACTTCCCAGCTAACATATTCAACATCATGCAACATCATCTCCTTGTGTCGTGGTGACAGTGTTGAAGTCAGTCTGTTCCACTCAGCAGACGTTATTGACTCATATATCTCATTTGCTTTTGAAGCTGAATCATGGGTATTCGCTGAACAAGTTATTTGCAGACAACCCTTAATGGATTGCAGAATTCCTGAAAGACAGGAGTGTGGCTGTATCTGGAAAAGTCTGTGGTTGGACATGACTCTTGGGGTATGTGTACCACATGTTGCAAAAATCGCTGTACAGGACTCAAAGCGTTAAAGTAGAAGATTGAGTGTTCTAGACCAGTAGTTCTCAACTGGTGGGTTGCAGTGAAAAAATGTGTAGCAGGTGTGTTCTGGTTCGCAGACAACAGGGGAAAGCTATGATAAAACAAATAATAAAATGCTCACCATATAATCGTGCATGGTTTAGATAGCATAATAAATATATTTATAATCGTTTAAAATGCAGGATAACATTTGTTGTTGACGTCAAATCAATCTATACAAATTCTGCATGAATTCATCTGTCTCTTGGTATCCAAATTAGACAAATGCCAACATTATCAATGTTTGAATTAAAGGACATTGTTGTTTACTTTTGTACAAATGTTAGGAACATGTTGGGTCACCATTTACCACTCCAATGTAAAATCTATGCTCTACAGCAAAACCAATTGAGAACCACTGCTTTAGTAAGCCAATTAACTCAAACATTTCATCATACACTTCTGAGGTTGCTGGGGAATTCAATTCAACTTATCGAGGTGCTAATAATTGAGCATGTGGCTCTGTCCAACACGTATGAAAAAACATGGTCTTCTCACCCTCTCATATTTTTTGTTTTGTTTCCAGCCTAGTTTACAGACTGTCTTTTGTTTAGTCCTAGTTCTGAACTGACATCATGTGCAACATGCATCCTGCGGAGGCGTCCAGTCTCTGCAGCACACATTTCTGGCAGGCGAGTGAAGGGGAGTGTTCGATTGCACCTCAAACATGCTTGTCCCATTCTGTCAACTATCAAATGAGAGATTTCTTAGCTGTACATGTTCCTCTTTTAGTGTACTGCACCTCCCTACATGTACTGTCACCACCACAGCTAACGTCCTCCTGGTTTTCAATGAATGAGCCATGCTCTCTGTATTTTAAAGCAATAGTTTTCAACTGGTTGGTTGCGACATAAAAACTGGTCGGAGGTCTGCACTGAAAGGGTCGGCGACAGCAGGGATAAAACAATGCTAAATGCTAATAAAATCAAGTATTTATGTAATCATGCATAGTTAAAATGACAAACTATATAGGTTTCAAAACTTTTAAAAGTGAGGGAGAAAAATTATTTCACTCACACGCTCAGATACACGCGAACGGATGAGTTAGGGGCCGTTCACACCAAACGTGTCGGTATACAGAGAATACAGACATACAGATAATACTATGTATTAGACAAAATAAACAAACAATTAACAAAATATTTTTTTTACCATTTATTAATCTTTGTTCGTGTTAGTTAATAAAAATACAATTGTTCATTGTTAGTACACTGTTAGTTCATAGTGCATTAACTAATGTTAACTAATACAATCTTTGATATTAAATGTGTATTAGTATATGTTAACTAAGATTAATAAATGATTAATAAGTATTGTTCATTGTTTTGTTTTTATTTTGTTTTTTCCTCCCCTTTTTCTCCCTAATTTGGAATGCCCAATTCCCAATTAAGTCGTGGTGGTGGCGTAGTGGCCCGCCTCAATCCGGGTGGCGGAGGACGAATCTCACTTGCCACTTTACTTCTGAGTAACAAACCATTCTGTTACTAGGTTGGGTCACTACATGTCCAAAGTAAAATCTAGCTTCTGCAGATAAAACAGTAGAGAACCACAATTTTAAAGCACCTTTGTGTTGTGTAACCTTTGTGTTGCTCAGAGTTAGTCTTAGAGCCTCACTCAGCCAACCCCACTTGGGTTTGATGGTTTCTGGTGGTCAGAAGTTTTGTACACAGGCTGCTAGAGCCCCGTCTTTCTTTCTCTTTCCCCCCTTACTCGGGTTCCTGGTGGTTTCTGTCAAGTTTTTTTTATTTTTTCTGTCCTGGATGCAGTTCGACCACATGCGCCACTGGATTGATGGTAGACGTGAGTGTGTAGCCTCTGAAGTAAGCCTGCTGCACCACAGTTATGTGCTTCCACGTCTGTGCATAAGTCTCTCAGGAAGTAAAATGCTTAAAGAACAGCTCTGTCAACAAAAATCTCCACTGTAGAATAAGGGAATAAGTGGAATAAGTTACAAAATCCTTAAATATAGGTTGTTTTGTAAAAGCAATGTTCCACATTATGATATTCATAGTAATGTTATCTTATAGGCCTTCTTTGACATGATCTTTAGTACTTTAATACTGCAAGTATAGTTTTTAAATGGAAAAGTCTTTTTATGTCTCTTTTTATTTGACCAGAAGCCCTTTAAAAAGTACTATGGCGATACCATGGTGCAGAGCTGATACCAGATATGGAAAAACCATGGTACTTTGTTATATACCATGGTAGTGAATAATTAGATTGTTCATATACCATACTATTTACATGATATTTTAAGATAATTTAAATTATACAATTGTATATATAAAAAACAAATGTAGTAGGTACTTCAAGACTGTGCCAACACTATGGTGCAGTTCTGGTGTCTGATGGTAAAACTCTGGTACTTTGCTTATAAACCATCGTGGGATTAAATGATTACCATGGTATTTACATGGTACTCTGAGATAATGGTATTACCATGGTACTGCAAGTGTCTTTTTTAGTGTCTTTAACTTATTTTAACAAGGACAAGAAATTTGTTCAAAAATGTACTGTGAAGATGCCATGGTTCAGTGCTGGGACTATCGTATTTTGATTTATGCTATGTTATTAAATTATTACCATGTTCATATAACATGGTATGTCAAACAATACCATGTTTTCTTTTCATGGTACATGTCTTAAAAAAAAAAAAATGCTATCACCTTGGATATATTTCTGAAAAACATGGCACTTTTTTTGTTAGTGAGTTCTTCTTGCTCAGTATCCAATATATGCTTACTGGATCTGGCCTGTAACTCTTCAAAGGAGCCCATGTTGTAGTTCTAAATTTTTTCTAGAGCTGTTTCCCTCTTCTGCCACAGATGTGCCATGGAGGTTGAGAGCATGAGTGGGTGAGAACTGACCCACAGCACTCGGAGGTGCGAACGCATGGCTCTGAACTCCCTGAACTCTTGGCATTCCTCTAGAGGGTGATAATGTAATGACGAGAAGGGAGGGTACTCGGACTGCTCTGCACTGCTCTTTCTGGCCTGTGCACTCCCTACTGCCTGAATAAACACTAATGCCAGGCTGAAGCATATCCACTTAAATAAATATACAGACTTGTCCAGCCTTTTCACCACAGATGCTGACCACCCTCTTTGAGGGTCTTCATGCATCACATGTGTATTAGATACTTAAAAATTGTGAATTTGCGCTCATGTACATCATCATCATCATCACCATCGTGATCATTTTATGTATTACTGCTGCCATGATCAATAAATAAGCACAAAGCACTACGTTGTTACTATGATCAATTTTGTGAATGAGACGTGATCTATGCAAAACCTCATTTACACAGGAAGGAAGCATGTTTGTACTGAAAAGAATGACAGTTATTTGAATTCTACTAATGCAATTTCAGCAAGTTTAGTGCTTGGTTAAATTGTGGATGGTTAGTAAGCAAGATGCAGAAAGTTTTTTACACTGAAATACTGCATGCAAACATGACACAAGTGAATTTTAGTGAATTCGCCTCTTAGTCTTAATAAGTATTTGTGTCTTACAGCTTCATGGCTACATGGAGAGCGAACCTCTGACCCTACAGCTGTTTATTGGGACGGCAGATGACCGCCTTTTACGGCCTCATGCCTTCTACCAGGTCCACCGTATAACCGGGAAAACTGTGTCCACACCAAGCCACGAGGTCATGCAGTCCAATACCAAAGTTCTTGAGATTCCACTTCTGCACGAGAGTAACATGAGGGCCATGTGAGTATGCGTCTTTACACGTCTGTCACGGAAAGACACAGAGGAAAAACAGAAATACAAGCCCGGTGGGGAAAATGTGCATACCTTATAAATGTGTATATCCTCATGCATCCTGTACTGATTTCCTGCAATAAACAATCAAAAATGCAACTACAAAACAACCCTGCTGGAAAATCCACTTTAAGATGGTAACTGTGTTATTGTCATTAGCTGGTAGATCATCTTAGAACAGCAACAAACCAGCTGGTCATACCAACTTAAGGTTTCAGACTGGTTTTAGGAACATGGTAACTGTTTTTTTTTGTTGTTGTTGTTTTTTAGCTTGGTCCAAGCTAGTAGACCATTTTGGACCAGTAACAAACCAGCTACCAACTGGTCATATCAGCTTTAGTTCATCAAGCTATTTTATTAATTTTTTTTACATGATAACTGGTTTCTTGATATTCCAAGTTGGTTATTAGCTGATCCAAGCTGGTAGACCATCTTGAACCAGCAACCAACCAGCTACTAGCTTGTGGTAGCTGGTTTTTAGATGTTCCAAGCTGGTTATTAGTTGGTCCAAGCTAGTCTTTAGCAGGCTGACCAGACACTATGTTTCTGAAATAAGCTTTATAACCTTAAGCTGGTACTTTCATCTAGTAGCTGGTTTGTTGCTGGTCCAAGATGGTCTACCAGCTTAAACCAGCTAGAAATCAGCTACCATGTTCCAAAACACAGCTACAAGCTTGGATTTTCCAGCACGGTAGTCTCAGTCTATAAATCTTAAATATTCTATAGACAACCTTCTGTTTTACCACTATTCCCCTTGTTGTGAATGTAGTTGCTAAGCAGAAGTGTGTATTTGTGTGTGCATACTCGCTACGGATTCACAGCGTGGCGGATTTCCCTTGTCTGAGCTCCAGGACTCATGTTACAGGAGGTCTCTGGTCGCGTGGAGCCCATAATGGGGCTCTGGGGTCTGGTATGCAAGCCAGGCGGTAGCGGTCTTACCAGCTCAGCACTTTCTCCCCGCTCTGTAATGTAACACATAACTTATACAAAAAAGCTCCAAACCCCTCTGGATTGTGTTTCAGAACGTTCTGGGGAACATGCCCACTTTGTCACATTTCTGTAGTTTAGCCAGAAAATGGTTAAGCCCCCGAGTCAAAGCAAAATATCCAATTTGCTGTATATAGTATCTGTTTCACATTATCGTTTGATATGAGAGAAAATATATTCTGCTATTTAAATAGAACTTGGTTTGGAGGCAGGCAGCTTATTTTCCTAAAGGAATGATGAATGATCAAAAAACTACATAATGATTAGTGATAGACCAATATAGTATTAGCCAGGTGGATTAATCAACCGATATTTGGCCATTTTGTAATAATCTCCATCAGACGATAACCATGTTCGCTTGGCAGATTAAGCGTTAACTTTCCCTCATGTCCGATCCAAAATCTAACAATAGATTTGTCAGTGGTCAGATTTGTCAATCGCTATGTTTATTGGAATTTATATCAGCCATCGGACATCCTGCTCTCTAGATATTGGTTTCAGCATCGGCCATTGAATAACCCATATCAGCTGACAACCCAGGGGTGCATATGATCCTTTTTTTTTTCTAAGGCAAGCATCACTATTACTATTGCTCATACTTTGTGTTTGGTATTTAAAACTTCAACCGACATATAGTTTTTGGCGATTAATCGGCACAAATAGTTGCTTTGTGTACTATTGGTTATCTGCAAAATCATTTATCTGATAATTTACCTGCTAGAGGCTTCAGGCTTTTTTATAGTTAAAAGTTTCCCGTTATGAACAGAATCGTATTTTTTTTTTTTTTTTTGGTTATTATTGGGATTTTGCAATAAATAGCATTTATTTATTTTTTTTAAATGTTGGACTCATAGTACACGTAGCCTCTATATCTGTGACTGTCACAGTAAGGAAAGACTGAACATTTTTAAACACATTAAATGTATTAATTTTAAACGTATCTGCTTATTAATCCGTTATTGGCTAACTTTTAACACCTTATTTATCGGTATCAGCAAAATTAGATATAGGTCAACCTCTAATAATGTGATGGATATTAACTTTTCAAGTCAACCAACATCAAGATTTTAGGCCAAAGTTATAAGAAAAAGTATACATTTTAGTTTCTGCGACTGCAAAAAAAAAATGCTTTGCTATTTTTAATCACCTTTGCCTTAACTAGTTCATTTTAAATGGTATTGTGATGTGACACACTTTTGAAAGTACACATATTCCATAGTCTCTTAGAACATAAAGCTGCATGCATAATAATTATAAAATAATTGGCAAAATGCTGTTTAAAATAGTTTTAGATGTAGTTTAGCATGTCACACCGCAGGACTTACCAAAGTATTTAATTTCAACTACCCACATCAGGATGACTCTAGCCTTAAACACCTAGAACACAATGTGCAAGTCCTCACCACATACACATGGGGATGTATATCTGAAATTCCAGAATTGTTACCGTGTTAACAGATGGTTTCTCAAGTTTTTCAGACTTCCTATATTTGCCAAAAAGTAAGCTACACAGATCATTGGACTCTTAAATAAATGCTTAGTCCATAGATTTGTCAAGGTTTAAATAGCTATTTAGACTAGACAGAAGATTTGTAAATTTATTTTTTAGAAACATCTGTGCCATGTCAGGGGTAGAAATTGGATGGGTGAGAGAGAAAGGGCATTTATTTGTGCAGGGAGAAAGAATTATATGGCCCAGCTAAATTTTGGCAGAAACAATAGCAAAAAAAAAAAAATCTAAAACAGGCGATTAATTTAACGCTTACTCTGATTCCAAAAAATGCTTATTAAACAACAGTCTAACAATATTTGCCACACATTTTTGTTCTTCTGTTCTGAGAGAATTTGTTGAGTCTACCCCTCTAACATTAACGTTCCTTCTTTACCACAGAATCGACTGTGCTGGAATTCTCAAGCTGCGTAATTCAGACATTGAACTGCGGAAGGGTGAGACAGACATTGGACGGAAGAACACACGTGTGAGGATGGTGTTCCGTGTCCACATCAACCAACCAAATGGCAGGATGGTGTCCTTACAGGTGGCGTCCAACCCTATCGAATGCTGTGAGTTCAACTGCAATCTTACACCCTTACACATAGCAAAATTAGATTGTCCTGATGGATTGAATCAATAATACAAAAACAGATTTTTCTCGTTAAATAAGTGAGTTTTTTTGGCATTAATAATTGGCAGGACCAATCAAATGCTATGAGGTAAATGAAACATATCACTCGAATGAGCACAGCTCATAAAGCATGAGTGATTTTGGGATTATAGCCAGTTAAAGGCTGATCACAGGAGGGATATGAAGCATATATTATATCAGCCCTTTGTGTGAGGTGTTATTTCTGGACATTTCAGAGAGTAGAGACTGAAATACTTGAATGTAATTAAAGGCTAATGTTCTTGTAACCTTGGCAGGTTGTAATCTCTTTTTTCCTCACTTTAGCCCAGCGCTCAGCACAGGAGCTGCCTCTTGTGGATAAACAGAGCATGGAAAGCTGTGCCGCCTCAGGGGGGGAACAGGTGCTTCTCAGCGGGCACAACTTCCAGCCTGACTCCAAGGTGGTGTTTGTGGAGAGAGCACAAGGTAGGGGACACACATAAAACTGTGTTTGTGTATGTACGTGAATAAGCAATAGGAATTGTTTTGAAATTGTCTCTGTTCAGAGGTTTCTGAACATAAAGCTCTTTATGGACAAAGGTTGAATCTCAAGCCACATACTTCTACCAAGTATGAAACGTTTGTGAGCTGCTATTGATGGTGCAGTGCATATTATACATATTTTCAAAGGTGAAATGTGTATTTTGTTTTTTCGATGTTACAAAACATTACAGCTGTGCAGGCTTGAAAAATCCTTGGAAATAGTATGCTATCTGAGCACCTTTGGCATACTATTTTAAATAAACTATGATTTGGGCCTCACTTGCATTTGGGACCTAATCTTGCATACTGTATTGGACAAATAGTATGGAAATTGGGATTCAAACAAAAATTATATAGATGCATATAAAAGTGCAATGTGTAAAATGGAGTTATAAAAATAATAATAGTTTCCAGACAGGTTTCCTAAACACTCCACCCATCTTCTATTGTTTGGGCATACAGATAGTCCCTCCTAAAACTCATGCCAGAGAGTGAGCCAATATTGCTGTGTCAAGCTGATCAAATTAACAGATTGCAATTTTGTTTGGTGCCACTACTGGTGCAGAAATGACTCACTGCACCTTAAACCTCCTGTTCACCTTCCAATGGAAGAAAAAGTGATCCAGCATGGATCTCCTACTCCTTCACCATCTGCTTGGGCTTAGAATGGGCTGTGGTAGCTTATCTCTCTGTAATAGACATATGGGTTAGTATTTAGTCATAAGAGCTTATATACAATATAGTAAAGGGCCCTTAAAATTTTACTATTTCTGTGTATGTATTTGGAAAAGCCCTGCTTTGTCTTTAAATCCTGCAGTCATCAAAAACGTGTGTGTGTGTGTGTGTGTGTGTATGCTCAGTTTCTCCTTCAGGAAAACACTCCTACCACTCTCTATCCCTCCTTCATCCCCTCTCTGCCGTCAAAATATCCCTTCGTATGCCAGAGTGCCACATGTGGAGTGCATTAATGCGCTGTATTTTTAACCCACCAGAATTACATTTCCAGAACTTTCCATTGCCTGTGCTGCCCAGGAATGGAGCCCAAATAGAAAGAAGAGAGAAAAAGAGAGAAGTCTGGGCTGTCTCTTGTGTCTGGGCGTTTGTTTTGATTTTTTTTTTTTTGGTCTGTATTTATTCAGGTCTTTTTCTCCCTTTTTTCCATATGGAAAATAGAAGCAGTAGCTCTCGACTGTTTATATCTGAGATTTACAAACAGTAATTTCCTTGATGAGATTGTTAAAAATGAAAAAAAAAAAAAACTAAAATGATAGGAGGTGTGGACAGGGCCAAGGCTGAGTAGTGTAAACACGTTTGAACACTTTGGCAGTCCATGACACAAAGCCAAAGGAAACGGTCTCATTGTTGTACCAGTAAAGAGGGGAACTCTGGGAAATGGAGCTGTTGAAAGTTCTATAATGATATTTAAACTCTTTTTCTGCAAGCAATGGGTGCTTTTTTTGTTCTTCTATTATTTATTTGTAGTTTTTTAATAACAAATGTTTAAAATGTAAAAAAAAAAAAAAGACAGACAGACAGACAAAAGATAATAAAGTGCCCCATATTTCTGTTAGAAATTTAACAAATAGAAATTGATTTTGCTCCATTCTCAAACACTATTTTAGATGTGCAGAAAAGTTGTTGTGGATTAACTAATGAATAAACAGCTAAGAAGTTCATTTTGTAAAATGCAGCATCAACATTCTGTCTGCCATTTTGGTTTGTGTGCACATACTGTTGCAATCAAAATTATTCAACCCCCACAAGACAGTAAGGATTTACAAAGGTAAGCTTTTCTGATGACCCAGAATGAAAAAAAATTACAAGTATATCAGTTGAGTGACATATTAAAATTCATTGTGTGAATATATAACCAAATATTTCTAAATAGCAGGATTTTTAAATAAAGTCATGCCATGTCATCATTATTCAACCCCTATTGCATGTTTAAGTTTCTTAAATATGTAAGGCTACACAAGTAATTGTTTTAAAACTAAATTAAGCCATCCCTCTACAATTGCTCTTATTTAAGTTTTAAATGTAAATTTAGTGTTGTAAGCATACATTTATTTCAATGCAAGAAATGAAATAAAAAATAGGCTGTCACAAAAGCTAATATAGAAAATTATTTCAAAACACAAGACCATTTTATAAATATGGTACAATAGCAACCTTCTTGAGTGTGGAAGAAAAATCAATTTATCCAAGGGAAAATTTGACTTGAATATTCAAGAAGGTTGGCCCCCATGGGTCAGCAGTATGTCTGGAGTAAGATAGGCCAATGACTAGAAAGGTGATGACTAGAAAAACACCATCCCCAAGATCAAGCATGGAGGTGGGTCAGTCCTGTTATGGGGGTGATTCGCAGCTGCAGGAAATGGCCCTCCTTACAATGTGACTGATCCCATGGATTCTTTCAGGTATCTGGCCATTTTGGCAAAAATATGATGCCTTCAGTGTGTAAAATGAAGCCCTGTGATCACTGGACTTTCCAGCAAGACAGTAACAATAAGGATACATCCAAGTTGTCCAAAATCTGGTTCAGGGATGGGTCGTGGAATGTCCTTGAATGGCCCTTTCAGTCCATCATTAAAATCCTGTTGAAAATCTTTGTTGGGATTTCAAGGAAGCAGTGGCAGCACAGAAACTAACAAATGTCGATGGGCTGGAATCCTTTGCTCTTGAGAAATGTGAAAAATTACAATAGTGAGGTGTCCGAAGCCTGAGAACACTTACCTGAAACATTTCTTTGATTTTATTAAGGGTAAAGGATACACCACAAATGATTGACTTTGGGGGTTAAATATTTATATTTAAATTATTTATTATCATAAAATTTGGGGTAAACTGAACACTTCATATCACTCAAATGTGTATTGATGTGTATTAAAAACTTACTTTGACCGTTTAAGTTGATGTGTTTTAATTCACATCACCAGAAAGTATTGCTTGTCAGGGGGGTTGAATCATTTTAATAGCAACTGTAAATGTCTGTGGGTGTATGTGCCTGCGTTTTTGTTTGTTTGTGTGTGTGTGTGTGTGTGTGTGTGTGTGTGTGTGTGTGTGTGTGTGTAGAGAGAGAGAGAGAGAGAGAGAGAGAGAGATAAAATGGCATGTACAGTATGTGCTTGCCAACTCAAGGGTGTGTGCTCTTGTTTTTGAGAAGGGTTTCCCTGAGTCTGGCATCCTTTGTGGATTCTTGGGCTCTCCTTGCATGGAAACACCCCTGAGCCAGCCCACCATTGGCATCAACAGCTCTCTATCTCTCTCATTCTGTTCAGCTTGCTAAAGACACATTTTTTCCACTATCAATTTTCATGAGCATGGTCACATGCTCATGCCTTATTGTCTAATAACTTTTTCCTCTGTATTTGCATTTACCATCATCTATGAAACATTGGCTTCTATATATTCAGAAAGGCAAAGAGCCAATTCAGCCTTATATTGTTAATTAGGATTTTTGCATGTCTTCACAGTTTTGTCTTAAAGCATATTAGATTTATGTTAGTTCTTGCAAGTCAATCAGCTTCATAATTTGTATTAGTGTTGGAAGTAGCTGAGATGTGTAGTGCAGTGGAGTCTCTCTCTGAAGGCTTGCAGGGAAGAAGTGTTTTTGTTATGGGTAAAGATGGGGCTCCCACAACGTGACTCACACACAGGGAATCCCTCTGTCTCTCTCACTATCCCTCCCTCTGAAGTGCAACGTGACTTCATGCACGGTTTTTCCTATCTGTCCTTTGAGTGTGCCGTAAATGGAAAATCATAGAAAGTATTTAATAGGCAAAGCAAATGAGAAAAAGTGAGTGTGAGAGAAGGAAGTTAAGAAAAGAAGAACAACTTTACAGTAAATATTCTAAATTAAGTTGAGTAAAATAGAGTAGAACTGACTAGTAATTAGCTCCTGGTGTGAAGCTGAACACTCAAATGGAATTATTTATTGCTTCTACTGTATAGAATAGAATAGACTAGAACTGTAGAATTGAATAAAATAGAATAAACAAGAATGGGACAGAAGAGTGGCATTGCATAGAACAAAACAGAAGGACAGTATACACTTATTGAACAGAATAGAATGGAGAACATGGCATGGAGTAAAAACAACAGAACAACATGCAATAGAACTGATTAATAGAATACAAACAGTAGAATTGCATAGAAAAAATTGTATAGAAATGTATAGCATAAAATGTAATGGAACAGAACAATAGAATAGAATAAAACAGTTGGACAGTATGCAATGGAACAGTAGCATAGAAAATAATATGAAGAATAGAAAAGAAAAGAACCTTAGAATTGCATAGAATAGAATTAAATAGAATAAAAAAAAGTATGGAACATTAGATTAGCATTGCATATAACAAAACCGTAGGACAGTATACACTTATATAGAACAGAATAGATTGGAGAACATGGCAAGGAGTAAAACAACAGAACGACATACAATGGAACAGAAGAATACAATACAAACAGTAGAATTGCATGGAAAAAATAGAATAGAAATGTATAGCATAAAATATAATGGAACAGAAGAATAGAATATAATAAAACAGTTGGACAGTATGCAATGGAACAGTAGCACAGAAAAGAATATGAACAATAGAATAGAATAGAACAGTAGAATTGCATAGAATATTATAAAATAGAATGGAACATTAGGGTAGCATAGCATAAAAGGACAGTATACACTTTTATAGAATGGTACAGAACAGAATAGAATGGAGAACATGGCATGGAGTAAAAACTATAGAACTACATGCAGTTGAACAGTTGAATAGAATACAAAAAGTATAATTGCACAGAATAATATAGAATATACAATTTTAACATAAATGTAATGGAACAGAAGAATATAATATAATAAAACAGTACGACAGTATACCATGGAACAGTAGTATTGAAAAGAATAAGAAGAATAGAATAGAATAGTAGAAAAACATACAATGTATCAATAGAATAGAATAGAATAAGAATTGTAGAATAGAACAGAATAGCATGGAATTGAATAGAACAATAGAGTAGAATAGAATTAAACCATAGGACAGCATGCAATGAAGCAGTAGATTAGAATAGGATATCACAATTGAATTAAATTGAATAGAATAGAATAGAAGGCAATAGCTGATTTTAGCTGCTGATTTCTCATTGGTATAATCAAGAATTCAGTGCATCTAACATAATGTGTTGTGATGATGATCATTGGACTGTTGTATCACTATTGTATCTTTGAGTAAGGCACTTAATTATAGGTTGTGCCTGAAGGAACTGTCCCTGTACTGTAAGATATTTAAGATAAATGTGTGCTGAAATAACCAGGGCAACATTCACATCAGAGTCATCTGTGATTTAATATGTGTGTAACTAAGTTGAGTTCACTGTCTAGCCTCAATCTCTAAGACATCACAGTGTAATCAGCATCTTCATTTTGGCACACATTGATGACTAAAGAGAAGACATCTCATTCTTTCTCTGCAGATGTGGAAAGAAAAGAAAGAAAGAAAGAAAGAAAGAAAGAAAGAAAGAAAGAAAGAAAGAAAGAAAGAAAGAAAGAAAGAAAGGGAGATTTGCTTAACTTTAAGGTTCTTTAAGTTGGTATCCTCAGATGACTATCAGGTTGATATTTTTGGAGAGCTCACGGTGTCAGTGGTCGAATAACTTGTTGACTTTGTATGCAAATTTGTAACAACAGAACTCTATGATGTTTTTATTCAGTACAATTTTTCTTCAGTCAGAACTGTGATCTATGATGGTTGCATTTGGAATTAAAATTGTTTCTATTGACTGGAAAATACTTACGTGTGTGCTTGGCCCAGATGTGTTACAGATAATATGTGTGTGTGGGTGTGTTACTGAACAGTGGGGATTCCTAAAAGAAGGAAAAAGAGTAAATAGAGGACAAAAAGAAGCAAAAGAGAGGTAGACAAAGAAACTCCCTCATGAGAGATGAGCGTTTTCACATCTGGACCCAGTGGACTTCAATACCTGCTCAGCTGCAAAACCACTTATCCATGCACGTGATAATGTAGACAGATGTGGCACCATTCTGTGACCTGGGACATTGTATTCTTTCTGATTAGATTCAGTTGTCCAGGTACAGACATGTTTGTGTGTATGATCATCTTTATTAGTACAGTTAATGGAAGTACCGATCTTTCTGTTGTCATGGCGGTTCCACACTGTGCAGGTGAATATTGGCCTTGGCTAAATTATAATTTAAAAAAATAATCGCCAACAAGCCACGTGATTTAAGCTGTCATTCATGTCTCTAGTACAAATTCAAGTAATTTGGGTTTGTTTAAAACCCTAACCCTTCAGGAAGTATGAGCAGCAGTTAGTAATGCTTGACTTGGCAAACACCAATAACAAGGTAATACTGAATGTTGACAGTTAGTTCTTGTGTGAGTCTTTTGTGTAAGGCGAGTTTGTTCGAAGAAGCTTCATAAATTAAAATCTCGTGCAGGAGTCTTCCTTTCACACTTCAGAACAATAACCTCCGTCTGAAGGAGCCTTGGGGTTTGGCTCTTCCTCAAACCTCAACAACAATGGCTCACTCTGACAAACAAACCAATCACGCCTACTAGCCTCAGGGAATCCCTGTATTGTCTTCTCATTAGAGAACAACAAAAAAATAATATTAGACATTCATAAACTGCCCATCCACAACAATGGTCCGGCAAAACATTTTTGTTCTTCCTTTAAACACAATGAGAATGGATATTAAAGAACATATTGCAGTATTTTAACATGGCATAGAAAAGCAGTACTTCTTGCTTGAAGACTCCACAGCTGCTGTTTATTAGCACATTCTGGAAAACTGACTTGCCTGAGCATCTGCAATTAGGGTCATCCCAGCCTGAGCTCCCCTTTCTCTTTCATGCCATATGCTGATCCCTTTTGCCCAGAGGAGGGGCTGGGTTTGCTCTCTACTGTAGCTCAGGGAGGACAAGGAGTCTATTCAGAACACCATGGTGAGCAGGTCTGTGTTGCCGCATCTGTGTGTGTTTACAGTGTGACCATCTAAGGGAGGGCTTTGGGTGTACACTACCACCCAGCTCCCTGCTTGCCTATTTCCTTGCCGCCTGGGGCACAATGCTTTCTTTCTCTGTGGCCCGCCCTAATCAACAACACAACAGGCCTTTTGATTCTGAGCTGAGGTGGGGGGAGTTTGGCAAGTCCAAGTTAATCCAGGAACAGTACTTGACTTTTGAAATTAGTTACTTTTTAAGCTGTGGAGTTGGAAGCATCAGCTGTAGTCATGAGCTCTATAGTATAAGATCTGAGTAACAATATATAATTTTGGCAAAGCCAGACAGTTTAGGATTTTTCCAAAAATCCCTAAAGCAAGGCCAAAATTATCAGCTGTAACTGGTAGCTTTCAAGCTACATCGACCAAACTCGGCACAGACCTTCAGACTGTTCTGACTTAGTGCACTTTATCTTTTCTAACTGATCGGAATTGCAGTTTTCACGCAGTGTACATAAAAAAATCATATAAAATTACATTAACTGAATGTTCAAATGGGCTAAAGCCACTTCCACACTAATCCATTTTTGTTTGAAAATGCATTGATTTTGATATGTTTTTGTCTCATCCACACTGGGACTGCATTTTCTCTACCGAAAACGCTCCATTACCACATACTTTGGAAAATGACGTTTTCAAACTGACTTTTCGAACCAAACCGGATTAGTGTAGATGTGTCCCAAGACTTTTCAAACTCCAGTTAAGAAAATTTCTATTGTCTTTAAATCCATCCATCCATCCATATATCAATGGATGGAAACCACCCACACACCCTAGCATCATGGCGGCAGGTTTTGTTCTGGTAAACGCCACACAATTTTATCAAAATAATCCTGTAAGAGGCTGATCTCAGATTGATCTTGCCTCTCTCAAGTAAAATAGCTTGATTTAATGGACTCGTAAGCCCGTCTGATGTGACGTGCTCAATTACTGAGTTAGTTCACGGGGTGCTCATCAGTTCTTCAGTGCAGTGAGACTGTGCAGGTATTCTGGCTCTTGTGATCACAGGCTCCACAGTCATCTGGAAGGAGAGATTGCAGAAAACAAGGGAGGTCAGGAAAAGGAATGAGCTAGAATGCAAAACAGAGATGGGGAGTGTTATGTTTCAAAAGAACTGTGGTTGAGAAGAAAGTTTAGAGCAAAGTTCTAAAATAAAATGTATTATGATGATAATAATAATGGCTGTTTGATAATGGCAGTCTGACATAGGCTACCTTCCTGGCACTGGTCCTAGTGAGAAAAAGAGAGGATTTTAAATAAGTGTACAGTATATATATAAATAAAAAGCCGATACAGTCATACCAATAAAACTATGATGACTCTGACTGAGAGAAGGAGAGAGAGAGAGAGAGAGAGAGAGAGAGAGAGAGAGAGAGAGAAAGAAAAAGAGAAAGAGAGAAGAGTAAGAGGAGTCAGTGGAAACCGAGGTTCCCAGCATTGCATTAGTTCCAGTATTGACAGACCACTTCACCACATCAGAAACCGCAGTGCTACTAGCCAGGGATGCACTCACTGTCTGCCCATGAAAACTAGACCCCACTGTCTAACCTTTCTCTTAAAATGCAATCAAAATAGTCTTAACATTCCATCTTTAAAGTTTGAATAATTTGTCTGGTGGTTTAAGAACCGCCAATGGAAAATTATCCCCAAACTCACTCACGTAATCGTACGTTATTTCCCGTATTGTTAGCATGACTTTTAAACTGATGATATAATATCCATTTGTCGTGTGTGCTGTTGAGTAACGTTGTGACAAATTGACCAGCCATTTGTCTGGAAATTTGACCAGCAATTTGTCTGACTTTAAGCTTGGGACCTCGTATAACTATTTCAAAGAGATGAGAATAATACATTTGATCTTTCTCATTGGTATAAATAAACCACTCAATGTCTAGGAATATAGAGGGAGTCTAGTCTTCAGGGTCTACTGGGGCATATTTATGATAGAATATTATCATGGAAAACCAATGCAGTGCTTTTCTTCACAATATTCCGTTTAAACCCAAGAGTATCATCAATGTGAAATGGATGATAGTGATTTGCAATTATGTAAAAAAAAATTATGTGTTGTCTATTGTTCTAAATAAAATTAATAAATATAAGTGATTTCTTTAGACGTCTTCCCTATTTTCTTTCTTTCTTTTTCAGACACAATGATGCTTTATGATTTTTATGTGTGTTTATGATTTCATACTGTGGTTTGCCGAAGCGGGTTGCTGCAGCGAACAAAGAGCTCTGCGGTTTTCTCCTGTTTTTACAACCTAAGTTAAAACGTCTTTTCTATGATGTCTTAACTAAAAATAGCTAACGAGACCTTAATATGTCTTTTGTTCCCAAATGTTGGTGTGGGAAAGCCTGTTTGCTTCGAATCCAGGAGGCTGAAAATAGCTAAATAAACCCTTTATAATGAGGAAAAAAGTCAGAGATTTTAAATCGAGAGAAAGGACACAGATTTAAGTCTGTGATGTGTGAGCACACTGCACGCTCTTTCACCGAACAGCCGCTGCTCATTACCTGAAGTTTACCAGGGCTTTTATTGGACCCTTCAGACACTATTTGTCACGAGTTGCGAGATTCCACAAGGGGCTGATGTAAGCGACTGTTCCCATCATAGCAAAGGCACGTCACACGCACACACTTCTTGGCTCTGCTAAGATCGTTAGGATTGCATCAGTCCCCCATCTGCCCAAGCGGGTCAGGGGCAGATAGGACATGATGTAATCGCAGGCCTGGCTGTAGTTTAGCGGTAACACTCCAAAGACTTTTGGGATCTCTGAGTCTTTAATATTATAGGGTGGATTGTCTAGAGCTATATGCTAATGTCTGGGTGTAAATGCAGCCACATTGTTTGTGAGCATAGTTGTAAAATGTATACTTAAATGTATACTGTAAAGCACTAGCAAACCTTTTCTTTGGTCTTCAAACTGTCCTGTGTGTGTATATATATATTTATAATGTATAATGTATATTTATATATATATAATGTATATTTTAATTTATATAAATATAGTAATATTACAATCTCGCTCGCTTCAGCCCACTCCAGGGTGCATTTCTTCATACATGTCAGGTGAATATCAATAATGTGACATCATTTATGTGCTATGTCTTTTCATTTTCTGTAGATGGCCATCACATATGGGAAATGGAGGCCAAAGTCAACCGAGAGTCTTCAAAATCGGTAAGTTCTGCTTATTTTTAACCTTGTTATATACTTAAAAAATGCAGCAACTCCACAAGAAATCTTGATGGTTGTATTATATAATTATATGTATTATTATATGTGTAGTTTACATTAAATATTTACATAAAGTGTTTACATATCCTTTGGTATGACATGCTATGCTCCATGACAAATTATTTTAAACTGCATTTTGCTAATTTATACTTTACAAATTTCTTTGTCGTATTGTAAGACCTTTTTTTAAATGGACTATTGAGGGTTTTATGAGAAGTTTATAAGAAATAATGAAATTAGAATAGATGTAAATGGTGACTGGTTACAGGACCTAAGATATGCTTTCCCTTATACACCTATATACATTTGACTTAAATCTTGATGTTGAAAAAGAAAAGTCTTTGTATATGTAATTTGTCCACTACCCATAAAAATGAAAAGAAGGTTGAAAAGTAAGTTTGTGTTTGTTGTAAGTAGGTTGTGTTGAAAGCTTTCTGGTATGTGTTTTTGTTTTTAGTCATTTTTTTTTTATTTGATCAAAACCGGATGTAATGTATGTGTGTTATCCTACCCTTTGCTCGCTGGGGGAAACACACAACCACACACTCACATACGCAAACTTATTCCCTGTTTTCTCTTTGGAAGATTCTTGCTATGAGAGCTCAGGGACCACAGTTTAGTCTCTGGGATTAGACAGTGTTTGTGTGCAAATCACTGCACCTGCTCCCCATACCATACACGCACTTGTAAGGTAGCCAATGTCTGTCTGTAGACCTTAGCCTTTTGGAAAAAGCCCATTCTTAGACCAACTTTCATTTTTATCATTAATTTTTGTCTAGCTAAGAAAATTGTACTTAACTTAAATGTTTTCTGAATTTAACTCTCTCTGTAATGTGATAGAATGGATAACTGGTTGAATGGCTGAACAGATAAATCTCAGGCTGTTTTAATCAAGAACTTAAAGGAAAACAAATAACAAAATCCATTTACCAACTTTGGACACCGCCTCTCTTTTGAACTTAAGTAAAATGTAAATTATCATAAACATTATGTATAATTGCATTGACTATTTAATTGCTTTTGGGCAGATTATGAAAGTGTGGGCACTGCTTTCAGAAGAATTAGCTTACTAAAATTCCTCCAAATTTATTCCAAACATTTATTTGCTTCTGTTTGAGCTCATAAATATCATATATTTTTTTAAGGAAGGATTAGTGTTTGTTTCTTCCCTGCTTGAGCCAAAAGCTCCCTGAAAGCTTGTCTTTGTTTGATGTCTCTTGGTTCATAACGTTACGAGAGCCTCCACGCCTGGTTTCGAGGCTCAGGGAGTGAATGGGGACCATCTGTTTGAATGGAGTATTTTTTTTTTTTTTGCAAGGGTGCCTTTGATTTCGGCCCCTCCCTGTCCTGCTGTGTTTGTGTATATGTACATTTATTTAATGTAAATTATTTTCTCACACACATTAAACCACATGGCTCTCTTGGTTTAGTGAATGGGCTTGTGCATGGGGCATCTGAAAGTTTTTGTAGAGATTTTTGCATTGCCTTGTTTTGTTTCTCACAAACTGGCACTCTCACGACAGATCCAAAATATAAGGATTGATCTAAACAACCAAATTTATAAAAAATTGTTTAGAGGTTATTACGTAGAAATACAGCTGGAGAACTCAATATTAGTATGCTGATTTCCTTGTGTAAAGTGTGGGATTTCTAAGACACTAAGCATCACCAAACTGCATTGCAAAAATTTTTTCAATAAGGTTTTCAGAACAATCCACCAATATTCCATTAGTCTGTCAAACAGATAGTCCTGACCCAAACATATGCCATTGGTTGATGGGGATGCTCAGACAAACAGACCAATATTTCAAAAGTGCCACAGAGTACCAAGGTTTAGGCTTTTTAGGGTAATCAACCTATGAATGGCTTACTTAAAGTTGTCTCTACATAATAAGCTGGGATAGTATAGTCAATATTTCAATGTAAACATTGAAAAAATTCACTCACGTCACCTTTACAGTGTATTTTAACTAGGAGTAACATGACAAGTTTGCAGCAACATATAATTTACAAATTAGAGTCACTTAGCTAGAAGTCATTAAAATATTTTATTTTTCCTTTTTTTATGAATTTCGTATTAGCAAACTATAGTTTTGGCAAGTCATTTAGGACATCTACTTTGTGCATGACATGAGTAATTTTTCCAACAATTGTTTACAGACAGATTGTTTCACTTTTAATTGACTATATCACAATTCCAGTGGGTCAAAAGTTTACATACACCAAGTTAACTGTGCCTTTAAGCAACATGAAAAATTCCAGAAATTTATGTCAAGCCTTTAGGAAATTACCCAGTTATCTTCTTATAGGCTAATTGGATAATTGGATGTGTACCTGTGGATGTATTTTAAAGCATACCTTCAAATTCAGTGCCTCTTTGCTTGACATCATGGGAAAATGTAAAGAATTCAGCCACAAGTCTGTTTCATCCTTTGGAGCAATTTTCAAATGACCGAAGATACCACATTCATCTTTACAATCAATAGTACGCAAGTATAAACACCATGGGACCACGTAGTCATCATACCACTCAGGAAGGAGATGCATTCTGTGTCCTAGAGATTAATGTATTTTGGTGCAAAATATGCAAATCAATCCCAGAACAACAGTAAAGGACCTTTTGAAGATGCTGGAGGAAACAGGTAGTCAACTATCTATATCAACAGTAAAACGAGTCCTATATCGACATAACCTGAAAGGCTGCTCAGCAAGGAAGAAGCCAATGCTCCAAAACTGCCATAAAAAAACAGACAACAGTTTGCAAGTGCACATGAGGACAAATATCTTACTTTCTGGAGCAATATCCTCTGGTCTGATGAAACAAAAATTTAACTTTTTGGCCACAATGACCAACGTTATGTTTGGAGGAAAAAGGGTGAGGCTTGCAAGCTGAAGGACACCATCCCAACCATGATGCGTAGGGTTGTCAGCATCATGTTGTGGGGGTACTTTGCTGCAGGAGAGACTGATGCACTTCACAAAACAGATGGCATCATGAGGAAGGAAAATTACGTATTGAAGCAAAATCTCAAGACATCTGCCAGGAAGTTAAAGCTCGGTCACAAATGGATCTTCCAAATGGACAGTGACCCCAAGCATACCTCCAAAGTTTTGGCAAAATGGCTAAAGGACAAGACATAAAGGACATTAGAGTGGCCATCACAAAGCCCTGAGCTTAATCCGATAGAACATTTGTGGGCAGACCTGAAAAAGCGTTTGCAAGCAAGGAGTCCTTCAAACCTGACTCAAATACACCAGTTCTGTCTGGAGGAATGGGCCAAAATTCTTGTGAGAATCTTTAAACTATTTAAAGGCAATGCTACCAAATACTGTATATAAAAAAAGTGTATGTAAACTACTGACCCGCTGGGAATGTGATGAAAGAAATAAAAGCTGAAATAAATAATTCTTTCTACTATTATTCTGACATTTCACACTCTTTTTTTATTTTGGATTTTCTCCCCTTTATCTCACCAATTTGGAATGCCCAATTCCCAATGCACTCTAAGTACTTGTGGTGGCGTAGTGACTCGCCGACTTGTTACCTCGCAGACATAGCGCATGTGGAAGCTTCACGGCATCCATGCACAACTCACCACGTGTACCACCAAGAGCGAACCACATTATAGAGACCACGAGGAGGTTACCCCATGTGACTCTACCCTCCCTAGCAACCGGGCCAATTTGGTTGCTTAGTATACCTGGCTGGAGTCACTCAGCACATCATGGGATTCAATCTCACGGCAAAGGTGTACGTAAACTTCTCACTTCAACTGTACCTGTTCACACTAAATGTGACACTGCTGTGTGACTTGATACAATCAGAGCCAATGAAAAGATATTTGGTGTTTAATATACTTTTATGAGGAGTGTGGTTTTTCACTGTGAGCGGGGCTACAGAAATTGCAGTGTTTAAGTTATACTGCCTTAATTTTTCTTTCAAAAGTCCACATTAGATTGTTGCTAGAATTACATTTATGTTTTTAAACATACAGATTTAGTACAGTACATCTATATGTGCTCTTAAATGTACACAGAAACGGTATCGAGTGGTGGTGGCGTATTGGCCTAAAGCACATAACTGTAAATCAGAAGGTTGCTGGTTCTATCCCTACAGCCACCACCATTGTGTCCTTGAGCAAGGCACTTAACTCCAGGTTTCTCCGGGGAGATTGTCCCTGTAATAAGTTCACTGTAAGTCGCTTTGGATAAAAGCATCTGCCAAATGCGTAAATGTAAATGAAATGCTGATATGCTAATATGGTTGAGTACACATTTACTGAATTAAGATATAACTTGCTTTTGAATTATTGCAAAGTAGTGTACTGAGCACAGCTGCGAAACAGACAAATGGGTGAAATTCTCACACATTGTGCTTTGTCTGGCTTTGCTTTGCGGCTAAGGCGATGTGCTAATATAAATATTCGGCGAGCTCACCTGCACATGGCTCTAAAACCTGCAAGAAGACTGATGACTTCCTCTCTGGCTACTGTACAGTGCCTTCATCAATCTACTCTCCGCCACACAGGGTTCATCTCAGGGTGGATAAAGAGAAAGCGAGAGAGAGACGCAGAGAGAGAGAGAGAGAGAGAGAGAGAAAGAGAAAGGAGGGGTAGATAGACAGTTTGACACTCCCAGTACCTCTCTCATACTGTAGTTATAATCTGAGACTGCTCAGCGGTCAAAAGTTCATTGGCGTCTGGAGACGGAGGGGAGAAACGCAGGGGAAATAAACTGTCTAGATGGAGTCCCTGGACACTCTTTCGTTCTGGGTGAGAAGCATTGAAATAACATCATCTGCTGTGTGCAGTTTGGTCTGTCTGAAACTCAACTACCCTGAGCGCACAAAGCTACAATCATTAGATGTGTGTGTGTGTGACTGTTGGACACTGTACTTTGTGTGAGGCAATGCTGTCAAGGTTTTTGTGGCTTGGTAAACTTTAGTATCTTAAAAAAAATTGCCTAATCAAACTGATTAAAAGGTGATTTGTGTAATTTATTATTTTCAAATTCTCCTGTCCTGGCTAAATGTGCAGAAAAATCTGTTAGTAAGCATTTGTAGGTTGATTTCCCAAAAACCATAAACACTGTGGCAGTGGGCAATTAAAACATCGCTCTTTTTGTTTAAGCATCCAGACAAGACTAACGCAACCAATGGCTCAACCAATAGCATGAGTTTTGGGTCTTAGTTTGTCCAACCAATGGTAGGTGGGGAAAGTGCTTAGAAACCTTTTTGACAATAGTCATTTTTGAAATTATTCACTTCACCAACAAAAGTGGGGGTAGAGTTTGAGCTGGTAAGAAATCTTCGACTTTAATGTCAATTTGAATTCAATTTAAAATGATGAAGTTCTTTTGAAATTTGAATTGCAGGTGACTTTACTTGTGGAAATTCCACCATACCGGAACCAAAGAATATCCAGCCCGGTTCAAGTGAATTTCTACGTGTGCAACGGCAAACGAAAAAGAAGCCAGTACCAACATTTCAGATACCTACCCACAAACGGTAAAATATTACTTTCTTCCCCTTTCATTTATACACGTTCCTCTTTCCTGTCTGTGACTAAATTAATAAAAATGACATTTTGAAGACTTAGTGGATAGAATAGTTTTCTTTGTTAAAAGCATTTACATAAAATTTGTTCTTTTCCATACCTGCTTTGAGAGCAGTAGAAGGGCAGTGGGAGGGTGGGGTTCAGTATGCGAATGCTATTATTAAAATCCAGACTGGTTGCCAGGTGAAATAAAAAAATGTAGCTTGACATCTGAAAGGTCCAAACCATGGCTAATTCCCCAAGGCCCGGCGTGAGTAAACCAGTGGGTAGTTCAAAGGCTTGAGTCAGTCCCAGCTTGTCCCAGCCCTGTCTCCTGAAATGTGGGCACAGCAACTACAGGCAGTCCCACTCATGCTGTAGTACTGTCTTTTTTTTTAGACACTGTATGGATGGAGACAAGCATGTAGTTCAGTTTAATTTAGTTTATTAACAGTAATAAGACCAGGATAAGACCTAAGTAATTTCACCGTTTTTTAAATGTCAGGATTTTCTTCAGTTATCCTGATTTGCCATTTTAAAGGTGCTGTAAGCTATTTTGCTAACTTAAATCATTCTACTTTGCTCCAAAACTCTGCCAAAGACGTCATCAATCCTGAACATAATGGAAAATAATTGTCAGGCACAAAGTATTCCTAATTGGCTCACATAATGATTGGTTAAAATGTGTCGGCCGGCCCCCTGACACCATGTGTATTTTTTCAGGACACCTATTTCATTGATATTTGTAGTGCCAACATTTTCTGTGTCCATCCATCTTCTATAGTTGCTTGTCTTTTACCTACCACATATGGTTAGTGTGGTAGTTGTCCCAGTTGTCTCAGGCCACCAGGGAAACACTCTGGAGAGGTGGCCAGTCCATCACAGGGCAACACACACACAGACATACATATTCACACTCTCACTTACACCTATGGGCAATTTAGGGTTTCCGCTTAACTTAACTTTTTTAATGTTTTTGGACTGTGGGGGAAACCGTAGCACCTGGAGGAAACCCATGCAAACATGCAAACTCCACACAGAAAGGCCCAGTTGAGCTGGGACTTGAACCCAAGACTTTCTTGCTGTGAGGCAACAGTGCTACCCACTGAGCCACCGTGCCTCCCCATTTTCTGTGTGCTATTGTAAAAAAAGAAACATCCATTTGAATTACTAATGTTTCAGAATTACTAATGTGTCATTTCTTGACATCTAATGCATCTATAATGGATCTTTAAGCCTTTGTAGTGAGATGTTAGAGGCTGTTCACACAGTACAGTATGTGTTTTTGCGTGCCTCTTGTTTCTCTATGTAAACATGGGTTAGATGGAAATTTTTGACTATTGTGTTGGGGCTTGCTGCATTTTTAGTGTCTTGCACAGTGTTTTAATATGTATGTTATAGACACCTGCGTTCTTTCCCTTTTGTTTATCATCAAACTGTTTTAATGGACGAATGTGTTCTTTGTGACCGTTATGAATCTGAACCAGCAGAGATGCTCTTGAGGTTATACATGAGGCATACTGACAGACATCTGTTCGCCCGTACGGCACTCCATAAATCTGTCATATCGCTCTGTCATATCGCATAGGTTTATGGGCTCTATTTTAATCCTGCGGTCAGTCTTACAGCATAGAGAGTTCCCCTTTTTCTCTGTATTGTTGACAGAATGCTATTTTTTTTATATAAATCAGGGCATCCATAAAGGCATGTTAGTGTGATTGATGTCTAAATTCTGAGGAAAGATAAACTGTTGCAAGCTGATGGTCTGTTGAGAAATGCAGCCAGAAGCTAAAAGGTGAAAAACAGAATATCATTAAGATGAGGAGTTTGTCAACAACAGATGAATTCTCCTCAGTAGCGCAACATCTGTTCACCAGAATCAAATGCACCAATGCACACCAATGAATTGGTCTACCCTACTGAAAAAACATCTTAAACCAGCCTAATCTGTTTTAGCTGGTCTCACAGCCTGTACAGTATGCTGGTTTTAGAGGGGTTTTGGGCTTTTGTCAGGTAATAAGGCTGGGAAACCAGATGGCAAATTTCTTCTTCCCAATGGTTGAACTGCTAGAAGTGTGTATGTTAAAGCTGAAGTGTGTAATTCTGCTCCACTGATGTCACCAGATGGAATTGCAAAAATAATTATTGTTGTCAAAAGAATTGCCTGAAAACTCCCCCTGTCTTTTATTTATCAGAAAACAGGTAGTACCACCCTAAACACACACCAGCTGTGTCATGCTGGTTGGGATGCAAAAAAAAAAAAAAAACTAAACAAAAAACCAACAGAGCAATTAATTAAATGTGCCTCAGTTTTAACACTTTTCAGTATGTCATACTAACAGTTTGCTCTGTATTTTAAGCTGTGATCCAAGAAAGTATTTTAACATTGAAAAAAATACACACTTCAGCTTATAGAAATGGACAGGTCTCACATTTATTGCACTTCATGCACGAAAATATGTACAATCTTCTGATCTGTTTCAGTTCAATCCAGTCTTCCGAGTCGATTCGTATCCCAGCTGCAATTTGGCTCTCTTAAACCTCAGATCTCATCTTAAAATGATGCATTGAATCTTTACTGAAAAAAAAATGCTGACATTTTTCTTGATGGGGATTTATTGTAAGCTATGGATGTAAGGCTACTGTAGCAGTAAAATATTTCATAATGCACACTTATATGGAATTAGTGCTGGAGGGAGTTCCAAAAAAAATAGCCCTTTTATTTTTCGAAAGCAGCTGGAAGGCTCTTGTGGCGATGATTCATCCCTTTTTTCCCTCTTTCTTTAAATATTTTCAGTTGGGCGGGAGCGTGTAGCCTCAGACACACAGTCTCATTGATGAGAATGTTTGTTTCACTGTGGGTATCCTAGCCACAAACCCACTCACTCGCGCAGGCTCACATAAAGTCACATGAACCCAGAACGTGTTTACTCGTTTAGCTCCTTTTCCTCTGTTTTTCCTAATCTAATCTTTCTCTTTCTTCTCCCTTTGCCCCTTGTTTTTCTTTCTTTCTTTCTTTTTTTCTTTCTTTCATACGCACTCTTTTCTCTTTCGCCTCCATAGTTCCAACCATAAAAACAGAGCCGCACGATGACTATGACCTTCCCCAGATATGTACGCCGCTCCATCCTGCCGGGTTGGCTTTGCATCCAAAGCCCTACTACAGCCCACCAACACTGACCCCCATGATGCCTTCAGAGCAAAGGCCCTGTGTCACAGGCTCATTCAGAACCAGCCCTCAAAGACTGGTGGCAAAGCCCACCTCCTTATCTTGCTTCTCCTTACCCAACACCAGCCCCAAACTCCAAGACCTCTCCCCACCTCACCTTTCCACCAAGTGCCTATCAGCAGGATCAAACCTGGGGCCCCAGTCTCCTACGGTCCCACATGTCTCCACCATTCAGCCCACACCTGGACGCTATCCACAGTCCATCATTTACCCAACAGGAAGCGCTGCGTCCTCTCCAGGGTCCCATCCTTCCACTCCAAACTCAGCACCAGAACTCCCCTTCACTCCCAGCCACAGTTTGACACAATCACAGGGCACCAGTGAGGCCCCGGCTTTAGCTGCTCAGATAACCAAAGCACCGGTGAGGGGTGGATCATCCCCCCTCATTCAAGAGGAGGGAGAAGCCCCCACAATGCTGGCTGTCAGCATCAAGCAGGAACCGCAGGAACTGGATCAAATGTACCTAGATGATGGTAAGTGACAGCACAATATTTCAGCTCAATTTAGTGACCATGCATCGTAGTCTGGTGATGTAATGCCAAACAGATGGTTCTAATTGCTTGATGTTTTTGCCTGAGTGCTCCTTTGCAAAATTAGGACTTTTAAGATCATGCTCAGCGTTAACCGTATTGCGACGCCAGCAACAGCTCTGTTCCATGTTGTTTAATATAGCAAGAAAGACATTAATTAACTGGCAAGTTAATGAATGACTCCATCAGTTTCCCTTGAACTTTGCATTAAATTTAAAGCATCTGTGGGAGAAACGTTCAACAGATGGATATATTTATAATATTTGATCTATATAGTAATTAAGGGATATAATGTACAGTCAACCACAAAATAAACCCTGACACGGGTGTCAGGATTGGTCTTGTATCACCCTAATGGGGGTTTATTTTGCGATAATGATCAACTGACTGTGCATCATGCCACTTAATGATCAACTGACTGTGCATTATGCCACTTATTACAAGACTGCTTACCAAATAAATGAATAAATGGACATGAGATATTGATTTGCATTGAAATTGTTGTTACAATATGTGAAAAGGAAGACATTATGTAGTCTCAAAACCACTGAACTCAACCTCCAGTCATCTTATATTAAAATTGAATAAAATATAAGTGAGTGAAGTTATTGTTTTTAAACACCCTGTTAATTCACACACAAATTTTAAAAAATGGAAATATAGATTTTTTTTTATTACTTTTTATTTCCATTAATTTGTAATCTACTTGGCTACAATGACTTTTTGGATGAAATGGTGTTTCCTCTAATTTAAAATCACTTATGTCATTTCTGAGCAAATACACAATTATCAAGATATATATTGAATATCGTTAATTAGCTGAAAAATATTGAGATTTATTTTTTGGAGCCATATCACCCAGCCAAACACAAGTATGACAGACTACCTGAAATGACCGGTGAAATATTACATTGTGATTATTAGATTATTAGATTAGACTGCTGAATACATGATTGACCAATCAAAATGGAATATTCCAGATACCTGTGTAATGATAAAAGCTAATAAATAATGGTTCTTTAGTGTGTAAGCAGACATGGTTGATTTGGTTTATTTAATTTTTTATGGGTTGTCTTCTCAAAATTATTACCTATAATTTCTCCCCTGGCAAAATATAACATATTAGCTGAGCGCTAACATGGCTTCCCGTACCATTAGAATTTTGGATTGCAGTTTTAAGGGACGTTTCTGGTGGTGTTTGGTGTGCTTGTCAGTCACTCTCATTAATTTGATTTCAAACAGAGGCGTTGTTTTACAAGCTACAGCATTTTCAAACACAAAATTGTTTACCTATCATCTAGTATTGAGGTATTTACAAATCTTTAGATCTCATGTCTGGGTTGTAGAATCCAGAAAGCTATTTTTAAACTGCTTTGCAAACTAAAAGCTACTTATAATTTAAACTTAGTTAAACTACAGTCAAGATACACATTCATAAAATGACATTAAAGTGTGCAATAGCTATCATATAATATCAAGTATTTTTTACAATAAGAGCAGTATTTATTTGGTGCAAAAACAAAGAGGATCCTTTGTCAGGGTAACAGCAATAGCATTAAACTTAAACATGTTAATTTACACTAAGCTTGAAAACACTCTATATAACTGTGGTATAATTTAAAGCATAGTGATCAGCTATTATAATAATTTGCTGTAAAAAAAAATAAGATGTAAAAAGAAGTTTTCTAGTTTAATAATCTAAAACATGTCTAAAAGTTTATCACAACCAACCGCTTTTCCAATACTGAAGTCTTCATTTACTGCTCACTGTTTCCTCCGATAGGGTCCTTCTCTAGTTTTCCTTTGGTTCTTTGAGGAGGGGTTACAACCACTTTTTCCTCATGGAAACTCTTACAAATGCTGGCTGCAAGTCTGGCTCCTGGCCTTCACCAGCCAATAGATTTGAGGGGCCTCATTGCAATAAAGCACACTGACTTGGCTGCTGTAGACACAAGCCTGTGGACTGAGCTCTGAAGTGGTGTCCAGCTCACTCGAGCCAAAGCAGTAGATCCTGCTGTAACGGAGGGGGTCGCCACAACATGTGACTCAAGAGCTGGGTTCCCCATAAGAAACCACAACAAACTATCCAGTTTTAGCATGCAGGATTGTTAAGAAATACACATTGGAATGGTCAGCACTAAAAAGGAATAAAAACGAAATGTTTTTCGTTTTAGTTCGTTTGAGCAAAAAAATATTTTATTCATCCTGGTTCAGAAGTTCCACAGTCTTCTTTCTAAATGGTAACAGTTAGAGCAAAATAAAAGAACGGTTAATAATGTTCTTTTTAAAGTGACAGTACTCTGCGCTAAGAGGTGGGTGAAAAAACAGTTGCTGTGTTGATCTTGCAAGAGAAACAAGCAACCTGGTCTGAAAAAACAAGCCCAAAATAAGCCACTTACCCCTTCAAAGTCAGTGAAAATAAGCAGTTAATATTTTTCCTGTGTGGTGGATTTATCAGCATAGAAATCATAACAAGCATTGAGTTAATTAACAGATAAAGTATAATTTGAATTACAAATCTGCTTCTCAGTCAAAACCGGATAGCATCAAATCTGTATTAATGCAACATGTCTTACAATAATTCAGTGAAGACTTGGAAAAAACTGAGAAATGTACTTTTTACCTCTAATAATTTTTTCTTTATATCTGGATCAGCTGTGCATGTATAGTACATGTAGTAATTATACATAGTTGTTAAAAAGGATTTCAATCACAGAATGCGACATCCACAATGCAGTTAGGCAAAGAAATGTGTGATGATAAGTTTCCTTAAGGGTCAAAGCACATGTTTAATTTTTTCAGGCAACATAAATTGCAGTTCAAAAATGTACAACCCTTTGGCCTTTGGTTTCATATAAAAATTATAAAGTTATATATGTTAATAGTTAATGTGTTATGAACAAACCATGAACAATTGTAAATGTAGAAATCAACATCAACCTAGATTAGTTGATACTGTAAAATAGATTGTTAGTTTTAAATTTAACTTATTTACTAATGTTAACAAATAGAAACTAATTTTAAAGTGTCACCAAAATATTTAATTGGAGCTTGAAGAGGGCGAATTCAGGTGCTCTTGAATTTATAGAACTGCTGTTGTTATCCAACACACTGTTCATTTATGACCATATATGGCTGAAATGTTTCCAAACAAATGGCGATGATCTCTAACTTTTGTTCTCTAAACTCTTTTCGAAAGAAATTCAGCTTTCTATGCTTGGGTGACACCATTTTTTCCAAGTAGGATGTCCTGGAATAACATTTCAATAAACCAATCCTATTTTAGGGATAGATTTAGGGTCAGGGTTTAGCTTGTAGCTGGGGTTTGGAGCTTCAACAACAATATTAGCAACTTGTGATTTTGTGTGTACTTACTAATTAGGGATAGGTCTGTGTTTGTTTTACCGCAAAGATGTTGCAGAACCAACAAAATCCAGGATGCAGGAACATATCCTGCATGGCTAATTCACAGTGGCCATTGCCTAGACTTGGCTAGACCATTGGCTGACACCTCAAAGTCAGTGATTAACAGTATCAGAACTTAGTTGTATTGGTAACGAAAGCCAATAACATTCTGTAGTCTGTTGTTTGGTCAGTCTAACATGGTTTCTGGGGAACATATACCCATGTGAGTCAGTTGTGGTGCTACTTATTTTGGAGACAAAAAAATCCCAGGCAGCCGAGGTCTGTTTTTTTTGTCTTCTGCTGATTAGAACAATTAGGACTTCTGGGAGTGCTGCCACTTGTGGGCCCTTAATGAGGCTAGCAGCACTGGTTGGATAATTGTTTGGTAGTTCCTTTTCCCCCATTGTTTCCTGAAGGTAGAGATTGGGCCAGGTCTCTGGACTCTATCACACTGTTCCAGCTGCTGCTTATCCTGGTCCAACAGGAAGCAGGTTCTTGGATTACCTCACCTCCACTTATTCACTTCCCAGTAAGAGTCACAACAGAGAAATTCTCACAAATTATCCAAATAATATTTTTGACTTGTTGATGAACAAATGTTAATCCTGTGGAAAAGACCAGCTTTTTCCAGCATGTATTCCCATGATGGTCCAGACTTGATTTTGCTGGTCAAGCAAGTTAAGAAACGTGTTGGGGACACCAGAACATCATCCCATGTTGGTTTTTCTAGCAGGGAAGGCCTTTTTTTCTTAACTGGGTCATAGGAAGATATATGAAAGTTGTTCTGAGCTTTCGAGAAAGCCAATGTTTTTGATATTTGGTGCAGTGGAAACAGTGGATATGGATATGTAGGTTAATAGTGGTTAATGGATCAAATCTGAAAGTATTCTGGACATGTTATCTAAATGTCAGAATCAGAATGGGAAGGAACATGAAATGTATGCCTGATGGCATGACTACTGTGCTCCTTCCTGAGTAGGGCTGATCTACAGTGATTCATTTCTGTCTTTGAGTACTTTAGTTTTCAAAGTTTTTAAGCGTTTAATGTGTTGTTCAATTTGCCATCCATTTTACATGCAGAGCACAAAATAAAGCCTAGCTGGCTTTATCTAGCATGGACTCTATAAACTATGTTAATGCGTTATCTTCGCTCTAAAACATGCCATGTGCCGCAATACCTCATGAGTCACGCTATGCTTATTGGCTCAAGTCAATATGAAGAGCAGTTATTGGGCTCACTTTGCCAACATAAACACCACCAAAGCTAAAGTCAAATAACATTTGTGAGGTTGGTATGTTTAGTTGCCATCTCATATTACAACTATTACTCTGGATCCAGTCACTTAACACATCACCCCCTGAATACTTTCATTAGACTTCTCATATGAAATATAGCAGCAAAATGGCATGTATCTGTTGGTGTACAAAAGCAGTTGGTCCAAAGAGTCACAACCAATGCATGACTCACCAGCTGCTATCCTTAGCCAAAACCCCAAACCAAAATTGTTGACCAACTGTTACTTTGAAAATAATTAAAGATTCCTTGGTCTTTTCAAAATGTTTGCATATGTTTCAACACCTACTGAAGTTATCTTCATTTACTATAAGCACACTGCACAAGATGAAACTCTTTGTAATGTAAGTTGTCAACTTGGCTCAATATAACAGTATCCCTGGAAGTCACTCCTGCTCAACATAAATATCTTGATTGATTTGTAAATGTAATGTTTCAGTTTGTTCTATCCTCAGTGGTTCGCTTTCTGAAATATGAGTAGTTAAGGGATCTGTGTGTATTATTATTATTCAGACCAGTGAGGCGCACAGTTTAAATGGATTTGGGAGATCATCTGAAAATACGATCAGGTCAACGTAAAGTGAATCCTCAAGGGAGCTATGAACAGAGTCAGAGATTTACTGATTTCACTGATTGCTGTGCAATGTGAACACCTATCTAAAGGTGAAAGCTGAGAGTGTAAGCTAATTAGAACTCATGTAGATATCATACCCATAATATTAATCTATGTTAAGTCTCTATAGTCTTATAGGTGTCCCATTGGTCAAAGGTGCACTCTGTAATTTATTGTTATTTTTTACTGATTGCTAAACTTTTAGACAAAGAAATTGCAATAGCAGAAAAGTCGTTTTGAAAAATATGTTTAAAATAATGTACTCTAAGAAGATGAAATGAAGATTAGTCATATCAGTCTAAGAGAAAATGTGCTTTATTCATTTATTGCTATATTGAGATCACATGACTAGCCGATTACATGTCACATGACTAGCCGATATTACTCGCTTTATCTCAATAATCACCTGTAATTGGATGCTTTCACCAGTGGAATAAATCAATCATATTGACCTCGGATGACGCATTTTTACAATGATATAACTGAGAATTTCTGGTTTTGCAAGATTCTACCTCTTTGCTGCTATGTGTCAACATAAACTGAAATTTAATTGAGTGCACCTTTAATTAAGCAATAAGGTACTGAAGGCCTTGCTATTTCAGAATCAGAATTAGCTTTGTTGCCATGTGTTCTCACATACACAGGGATTTAAAAAAATATATAATAATAATTTTCATATGTACATGAGATATTTATTTACATTATTGCACTATGGGGGAGTCCTGAAGGCAGTATAATTGTTCATGTGGAAAATGGCCTGAGGGTTAAAACTGTTCTTGTGCCTGGATGTCCTGGCGCTCAGTGCTCTGTAGCGCCGGCCAGAGGACTACATTTAAAAGAGGGATTGGGCAGGGTGTGTGGGGTCCAGAGTGATTATACCTGCATGTTTTTTTTTTTTTTTTGTGTAAATAGTCAAGCTTTAAAGTAATAGTTCACCCGAAAATTCTCTCATCATTTACTCACTCTTATGCCATCCCAGATGTGTATGACTTTCTTTCATCTGCTGAATTAAAATAAAGATTTTTAAAATAATCTCAGCTCTTTTGGTCCATACAATGCAAGTGAATGTGTACCAAAATTTTGAAGCTCCATAATCACATGCACCGATCAGCCACAACATTAAAACCACTTGCCTCACCTAGAATCGCGAGTTTGAATCCAAGGCGTGATGAGTGATGCTATTCTTCTCACCACAATTGTACAGAGCTGTTATCTGACTTCCTGTAGACTTTGTCAGTTCGAACCAGTCTGACCATTCTCTGTTGACGTCTCTCATCAACAAGACATTTCCATCCGCAGAACTGCTGCTCATTGGATGTTTTTTGTTTTTGGCACCATTCTGAGTAAATTCTAGAGACTGTTGTGTGTGAAAATCCCAAAGAGATCAGCAGTTACAGAAATACTCAAACTAGCCCGTCTGGCACCAACAATCATCTATGCAATTAACTAATCTGCCAATCCTGTAATAGCAGTGCAGTGCATAAAATCATGCAGATATGGGTCAGGAGCTTCAGTTAATTTTCATATCAACCATCAGAATGTGGGAAAATGATTTGGACCATGGCATGATTGTTGGTGCCAGACAGTCTGGTCTGGCTGATGTCAAAAGAGAATGGCCAGACTAATTCGAACTGACAAAGTCTACATTATCTCACATAACCGCTCTGTACAATTGTGGTGAGAAGAACAGCATTCTGAGATGCGTGTTGGCACTTTTTTTGGTGGCACAAGTGGGACCTACACTAATTGTTGGGTCTACTAGTTAGAGCAGACCACTACACTGTTGAAATTCAGTACTTCTGAATATCTAAAAAATGCTTTTGCTAACCTCCTGCTCACCATAAATTATGTGTATAAAATGTTATTGCATGGAGGCAGTCTTGCAGGTATTTCAACCTGAACTCCTCTGTTTTCACAGTTGGGATCCTAGTGATTCAAGAGACTAGAAATGTAATGTACAAACTCCCATTTTAGTTGTCTCTCACCAAATTTTTCACGAAGACGTATTGGTGTAATTTACTCCCAACTGTCAAAGGTTCCTAATTGTTTCAGCATGGACTGGTGTTTGTGTGGCATGTGCGATTATCACCCCATAATTCGACCATCTCATTCAATAATCTTCTGTTCACATATTAGTGCTATTCCATCAGGAAGCTACTGGCAGTAGCATATCATATTCTATTATTCTTAAGGAAATATTTATTATTTATGATGCTGTAAAATACAATATATGTTAATGCCTTCAGATTCAACAGTGGGAAAATATCTGATGTGTTGTCAAGGAGTTAATTCTTTTACTTATTCTCAATATATGTGTTCCCTGGGAATCCAACCCATGATCTTGGAGTTGCTTGTGCCATGCTGTACCTTTTGACCTACAGGAACAGGAATTTCAAATAGATCTTGTTAGCTTAGACAAGGTATTGATGGCCTAAGGTGTTAGAAGACATAGCTCTCTTTATCTTTGGAGAATGATCCAATGTCAGTAAGGAGAACAGAGTGAGAACGTGGCAAAGAGAAACCAGGAGCCTGGGAAAAGGCAGTGTCAGCCCTGGGTCAGGTAGGGTGGGTCCGCCGCGCCTCATAAGGAGATGAAAGACAGACTCTGTTTCATTGTTTAGAGGGGACGTCAGCATTCCTGACTCTTTTCAGTCCCTTAGGCAGTTTGCAGAGGGAGAACGGAGGTCACGGTTCATTTGAAGGGAATTCCTCAGCAGGCTTCCTGGTCTTGGCTTGGAGCAACATTAATGGGGAGGAAATCCACTTCCTCCAGCTCATGTGCGCCTTCTCAAGCTCTCCGTCTCTTTCTCTCTTTCTTTGTCACAGCCTTTAGATTGTTTGGATTTTTAGACCCAAGTTATTATAATTTTTTTCATTCATGTATGGATTGCCATTGGTTTTGTTTAATTTTTAAAGCTGAAATGTGTAATTTCTGTACCACTAGTGTCACCATACTTCCCATAGGTTTCTTGAACTCTTCCTCCAAATGCCATTGGTCAGACAAATAGATAGTCCAGCCCTAAACTAATGCCATTGGTTGAGCCAATTCTGTTATGTCGGTCTGGTCGGAATGCTCAGACAAACAGAGCAATATAGAAAAGTGCTAAAGAGCCACATTGATTACACTTTTGGGGCAAATCAACCTGCAGATGGCTTTCTTAAAGTTGACTACATATAAAGCTGGGATAGGAGAAAAATTACACGCTTCAGCTTTAAAATGTAAGAATGATTGGATTCAAGATTCAAATTCAGCTGCTTTGATAAAAACACATGCAGCTTGTCTAATAGTTATCAAATGCTTCCTGCAGGTCCTTACATCCATGCTAAAAAATTCAAGGGCCGACTGAAGTGGTCTGTGTCAACCGTAAGGGAAGAGGAATGTGCTGTTTTGAAACAGATAGAGCAACTGATACTGTTGCCTATCTACAGTCCTCAGAGGTTTGAGCACTAGCAGAGGTTGAGAAATGCGAAAGCAAATAATTTCTCCCTCAAAAATAATCAAGCCCAGTTTCAAATGAATTCAATAACTTAAAGACTTGAAAACTAAAAGTAATGTGGTGTGTTGGTCATACAATAATCCCTTTGAGCTGCCTGTAAAATAACATGTCAGCCGCTAGTATGATAGCATGCTAATTCTAAGAGGCAGTCGCATCCGGTTTCCCCAGCTATCGCACAGCGAATGAGTGCCAGGCTGTTTTTGTAGCCTGAAGCCATGCACAGTCACTTCCCATGCTCCGGCCAAAGAACACAGCTGACTGAAAGAGCCAGGGTCCTTGTGTTTGGGAAAACTCAATGACAGATAGAGGGCAGGAAGATAGCTAAGTACACGAGACCTTCTAATCTTTCTGTCTCTCAATCTCAATCTCAGAAAGCCACTCAGAGAAGTTTTAATTACTTTTATTTAAAGTCAACTTCAGGCCCCATTTAGTTTTTTGTGCACAATTCACAACTGCACAATATTCCAAATAAAACAAAATGTCCCACCTCTAAAACAACCTTCCTGTCACCTAGGAAACATATGTGTGAATGGGAAACATAACGTTAACCAATAACCAAATCGTTAATTAGACATATTTTAAACTGCTATTGTATGTAATAGATGTGAATTCTGTCCATATTTAACCTCCTTAGACCCCCGTGAGACTGCTCTGTACAATTTTCATTTCCCTTTCTGATTTGTAACTAGTAGCACCTAATTAAATAAAACAAATCTAACGCAAATAGTTTTCCTAAAAATGTATGTCCACATATGTGGACAGCAGAACTAAGTTGTGCAATTTTAAGTAATACCAAGCTATAGAAAGTTTAAATTCATCAAATAGTTTATGTGTCCAGGGGTGTTGGTTTTTCACGTTTTTGAGACATTATAAGTTACAGCTAACTTTTTATAAAGCTGAATTAATAGTTCTTATTAAAAGTAATGGCCAGCGCCATCATCATTAAATCGCTGCCAACCATGAAAAAATGACATTTTGCATAATACAATTTTTTATTTATTCACTGATTATAACTCTCCCATGTTGAGCAGTCCTAACATCATCTGCAGCCTGAAACTGAAATTTTTGTTGGATTTGAGATGTGAATGCACTTAGCTGCATAGAAATCTATAGCTCGCTTGCTCTCTATTTAGGGAATGACTTATCCTCCAGTGTGCTGTCTGTATGCACTGGCCTCAGAACAGTTAGAAATGCACCTTATTTTCATCCTAACTCCATGTAAATCCTCTGAAAGCAACATTTTTCAGCTTTTTCATGAATGCATTTATTCTCAATGTGAAAATGCATATGAAATATATAGGAATGCATTTACTAATGTTAATGAATAGAACCATATTGTACAGTTATAATAAAATAATTACAGAGTTTATATAAAAGAAATTAAGCAAATTGAGATATAAAAATATTCAGGGAATGCGTTCCTAATTTCAACATATGTGGACATCATGTTTATCAGCGCGCTGACACGCAAAAAAGGAAAGGATTTTTTAAAGCCACATTGACATTTCTTAAGAGAAGCACTTTTGTTGTCGCTACGAAATCAACATCACGCTGGTGTGTCACGTGACGTGGTGCACCAGAACTTTAACACTTTAGTGACAGTGTAGAATCTTGCTAACAGTTTTCAGTCAGTATTAATTCATTTCAATTATGCGTTGCATATAGCGAAGCCAAAATAAAACGTCCACACATGTGGATGCGGGGTCGCACAAGGATAAATCTGATATATGGTCATGTATGAAAATGCAGTATATAAAATTATAGCTCATTAATTCCACTAGTAAAAATATGTTACATAGATGAAAGTTTTTGTGATATATTTATAAATGTACTGTAAGTTGCATGTATGTACATGTATGTGACTTTTTATATTAGTGAAAAACATAAATTAAAACATATATCATAATTGTGTCTTGCATATCAGATTTCTGTGTGGGTTGTATGGAACACCCACTTTTCACGATTCCAATCAATTCCTGCTTTTCTCCTACATTTTTAATATATGTATTAAAATAATAGATTTCCTTAAATATTATATTTCAACTGGAAATATGTTCCATTATGAAATTAAAATGGGTTGTGAGTATCGTTTCATGTTGACGTAAAATATTTTGGATGGTTTTTCATATCAACCATAAAATAAGCACCTATACATTGTCTAGTCTGTGTAAGAGCTCATAATTTGGAAACCACTGCATTTACTTTAAGCATAATATATGTGTACAAACAATTTATAAATATATTAAAAAGAATGAATTCACATATATTTGACATCTTAAACGTGCTAAATGACATCATACATATAAAACACAAATACTATTGATATCTCTGTGACATAAACCGGCTATCAGGGAGAATTTACAGTGTTTTGTGAAAGTCTGTTTAGCAAAACCTTGCTGAGGGGATAAAAGATATTCTGCATATGAATAATTTGTTCTGGTGTGTTCCTTAAGTAATGTGAGTTCCAATTCTTTTCACAGTTAATGAAATCATCAGGAACGATCTCTCCAGCATCTCGGTGCAAAGCCATGCATAGCAGCGGAGGGTACCTCTGAGAAGACCACAGCCAAAAACTCTTCAGAATACTACATTTCTTCTAGAAGATGCAAATCAGCAAGACCTGACTCTGATAACACAGATTTGCAAACAAACTTTATTATACACAAAGATCCATTCAACATGTGGCCATCAGAACTGACTGAACTTCCCTTGATTTATTTCCATGAGGGACTGAAATCCAGCCTTAAATCACAGAAAAACAAGTGCACTTCACTTCAAAATCGATCAGCCTGTCCTGCCAAGATAGCGTGTGTTTTGTTTTGGACCAAGTCGTCTCCCTATTTCTTTCCCATTTACTTTCTAGTACTCTTAAATTATTACTAGTAATACTTTTTAATTATTACCATAAGTGCAGTACACAACCGTGCATGCATATTTTTAAAAAGAAAATCTGCAAATCTGATGTAATGTTGAGAAATTTGGAGATAATCTAAAAAGTCTGGATCACAAATCAATAACTTTGAAGGCCAAAACCAGACATGACACATGCACAATTCTAAATTATAACCGAAAGCATTTTGTTTTGGATGCATGTGTGTGTGAATGCAAGGGTGCATGTCAACACACTCTTTTGTCTATATGTTTTTGTATACTGTATTATAATCCAATGACACAGATAAGTGTGGTTAAATGAAGATGTTCATTGTGAAGAAAAACATTGACGGCTGATTGCCTTTGTGGATAAATTTGTCAAAATATCATTTTGAAGCTTCGACTTGTTAGTAAGCCCAAGATTCATTTGCCTTAATCTGATGCCGAATTGTCTTTTTTGTTGTTTGACAGCAGATGTCTGTGCCTACTCATGTCTTACTAGCCATTCCAATGTTTATAGCTTTTTTATTAAATATCAGGTAAGATAACTTGTTAACTGGAATTTTTATGTAATAGAATAGAAGTTATTTATTTGGAGTAAGCTGGAATTAATCAAATGCAAGCCATAAGGGAGGTATAGCAATTCCCTGATCGGTCCCATTTTAGTGGTGACCAAAGAATGACTGGCATTGTCAACCATTCAATATTATTCTAGCAATTTCAAGGCAAGATAATTGTTACATTAGGCTGTGCTCTTTTGAACTGCCTATTAACAGCTGAATATTTGTGTATGTCTTACTATAACTGCCTCTTATGACCTGATGGTTTACTGCACTGTGCCTTAAAGTGTTTTATAAGCAGGAATACTTTTATATGTAATTTTGTCCTCTAGTTATAGATGTAATGCATGTTTCTCAGCATATAATGAGATTTTGTACTGGGGTTTTAGTTCCTGTACATTGTATCCTTTGTCTTTAGGTTATTAGGCAATGTATGCACTTTAATTTGTATTTTTCTTTACTGGGATCTAAAAAAAATCCCACACATTTTGTTTGTTGTTTATCTTTTTTGACAATCAGACTTAATTCACAAAGGCGATATACCCTTTCACAGTGTACCAACAATCAGATTCATGATATTGTTTTTCTTTCAAGTATATAATATGTATTTAATCAATGCTTGTCACATTTCTACAGAGTATTTTTGTTTCAATACCCAAAATATGCACAATAAATTCATGGTATGTTGGCTCTTTTAGAGGTGAGTAGTTGTTTAGTGTTAATATACAGCGGGGTTCGAAAGTCTGAAACCACATTGAAAATCTAGGATCCAAAGTCTGATTTAATCCTTGTTCTGTTCATCCATGTTCATTCAGTTTAGTTATTAGTTATTAGTAAAAGTTATTCATTTTATGAAAAGCCTGCCATGTGTCATGCACAAGTAATGGCTGTTGCTATCTGCTGGAGAAAAAATATATATTTGACGATTTCATAGCAATGTCAATTACATCCTATAGTTGGCCTCAGTTTTTTTTTAGGTTACAAACTGGTAATAACAAGGGTATTGTGCTATAAATGTGGTTCATGTGGACATTTATAGTGTCCCCATAATTTAAATTGCTTAAAAAAAAAAAAACATACTAAACGATGTTTTATTGAAAATGTAAAAATGCAGAACGTTTTAGTGAGGGTTAGGGGATAGAATCTATAGTTTGTACAGTATAAAAATCATTATGTCTATGGAGAGTCCTCATAATGATTGCCACACCAACGTGCGTGTGTGTGTGTGTGTGTGTGTGTGTGTCTGTGTGTGTGTGTGTGTGGCAATCAAATTGGACAAAAACATTTTTCTTTTACTTTTTTAGGATTTAATTTTTTTTCAAAGCAATAAACATTAAGACAAAAAATGAATAACAAATATGTATGAGTTTGCACCATTTAAGTACAAAAATGTATTAAATAGACAAAATGACTGCCATCTTACAAGTACATTTTTTGAAAACAAGGACATGTTGCACCAAATTTGTCAAAATCGATCAATCATTTAAACAAACAACTTCAAAATGATACTTGATCCTTATTTTTTCTAAATAGAACAGAGTCTGGAATACTGATTTAAATGACAAGTCTTTTGTCCAAACTGTTAACAAATTTAATATGTCTGTGATCTAATGTTCCGTTTCACAGATAAAGTTTCAGCTTCATCTCAAGATCGCAATGCCTCATTAAAAATGCAGTGCTATTGTCTGAAACGGTTTTGTGGAAAATGTGGAAGATCTCTTCCCCATGTGCACCAGAGAGCTGTGCTTCCAGAGTAGGAACTCTGGATGGATTGAATCAGAAGCAGCTGTTCTATCAGGCTTTGAGCCAAGCACCCTGTGACACCTGCAAGGCAGGCACAAATATTTTCCATGGGTTTGAATCCCCAGTCGCACAGCCATGGTGACAATGCACAGTCAGGGTGGGGTGGCTCATCAAAGCCAGTGCCCAAAAATAGCCACTCTATTAGTAGGATGGGTGAGGATTTTTAGAGGGCCAAGAAGACCAACAGCATTTGGTAAGTGTCTGTGCTCCTCCTCTTAAAAAATTGACATTTAGTTATTGTCTGTTAACCCCCTTGTCGTTCCAAACATGTAGGCCCTTTTTTTCTTCATGGAACTCAAAAGGAGTCTTTTTGGAGAATCTTTTCACATCTATTTTCCAAACAATGTCTGTCAAGCTCCAAAGTTAGGTTATTGCTCATGGAAAATATTTCCCTCCACTGCAGCACTCAAATCTAAATCTCTTCTGTTTATTCAAACTGCTGTGTTGCATTTGCTTATGACACATGCAAGAACCAATGCTGTTTTGACATTTATGACGACAAACCAGAGGGGTTGCACCATTTTTATTCTGAATGTGATCAATTAGATTCAGATCTTCAGTGGAGGGCACGATTACCAGTGATTATTACACGGGTCTCGATTATTATTGCTGATTGGCACCATCTAGCGGTCTGATTTTTATGAGTAACAACCGCACATTCGGGGATCGAGTGGTTGTGACGTAGTGGGCTGAACACATAACTGGTAATCAGAAGGTTGCTGGTTGGATCCCCACAGCAATCTACATTGTGTCCTTGAGCAAGACACTTAACTCCAGGTTGCTCCGGGGAGATTGTCCCTGTAATAAGTGCACTGTAAGTCGCTTTGGATAAAAGCATCTGACAAATGCATTAATGTAATGTAAATGAGACATATCAGACCACTCGTTCAGATATTACAAGTCATTTTACCTATTTTGTGGATCGCTGTGCGATATCTACAAGTAATTTAATAAAATAATAGCAACTCAAATCAATGTTTCATGTCCATATATTTGGCAAGAAGTCTAAACATCAGCAGGGCTCTGACGTAAACTGAAGATGGAATTCAGCTGTTGAGTGGTTTCTTCTGACGTAATTACATAGTTTCAACTTAAAATAAATATTTGTAAATATAAACTCAGCCATAAAAGAAACGTCCCTTTTTCAGGACACTGTATTTTAAAGAATTTTCTAAAAATCCAAATAACTTTACAGATTTTTCTTGTAAAGGGTTTAAACAATGTTTTCCATTCTTAATAACAATAAACAATTAATGAACATGCACCTGTGGAACGGTCATTAAGACACAAACAGCTTACAGATGGTAGGCAATTAAGGTCACAGTTATAAAAAAACTAAAGAGACCTTTCTACTGACTCTGAAAAACACCAAAAGAAAAATGCCCAGGGTCCCTGCTCAATTGAAATGTCCATACTGTGAGACGCCTAAGATAATATTACAGGGAGACAGGAAGGACAGCTGATCATCCTCGCAGTGGCAGACCACGTGTAACAACACCTGCACAGGATCGGTACATCTGAATATCACACCTGCGGGACAGGTACAGGATGGCAACAACAACTGCCCGAGTTACACCAGAAATGCACAATCCCTCCATCAGTGATCAGACTGTCCACAACAGGCTGAGAGAGGCTGGACTGAGGGATTTGTAAGGCAGGTCCTTACCAGACATTACCGGAAACAACGTCGCCTATGGGCACAAACCCACCTTCGCTGGACCAGACAGGACTGGTAAAAAGTGCTCTTCACTGATGAGTCACTGTTTTGTATTACACTGAGGCCTGTACTCTGGAGGCTCATCCTGACATGACCTTCCAGCATGACAATGCCACCAGCTATACTGCTCGTTCTGTGCATGATTTCCTGCAAGACATCAATGTTCTGCCATGGCCAGCAAAGAGCCCGGACCTCAATCCCATTGAGCAAGTCTGGGACCTGTTGTATCAGAGGGTGAGGGCTAGGGCCATTCCCCCCAGAAATGTCCTGGAACTTGCAAGTGCACTGGTGGAAGAGCGGGGTAACATCTCACAGCAAGAACTGGCAAATCGGGTGCAGTCAATGAGAAGATGCAATGCAAAAAACCTTTTTTTTGGTTCTTGTTGTTTTGACAAGTCTTCCAGGAGCTTCACAGTCATTGACATGTATGGAAAATAGCTCCTCCCAAAACAATAACTGTCCCTTTAAGGTCATTTTCTTAAAGGAATAGTTCACCCAAGAATGTTAAATATCTCATAATTTACTCACCCTCATGCCATCCTACATGTGTATGACTTTCATTTATCTGCTGAACACAAACGAAGATTTCTGAAAGAATATCAATCATACTTCTGGGATGATTGAGAGAATGATGATTTGATGATAAATGATGAGAGAATTTAAATTTTGGGGTGAACTCTACCTTTAAATGTAATTTATCATAGTGCCAAGGAAGTTGCCCTGTCGAGTATGAGCTAAGTTTCAATAAATCGCTTTAAAGTCTTAAAACTCACATGTGAGCCCCACATCCTAAAACATATAACTATCGTCCTTCTAAATGTCTTCTGTCCTTACTGCTAATTGCTTTAATGGCTCGCTGGATCAAAGCAAGATTATGGCGGTTCTGCGCACACTTGTCTCTTCCAGTTTATTAAAAAATCGGTAATAAATGAAAAACTGAGAAAAAGAGCGGCGAGGATTATCTTTTCAACGCGCTGAAATAAATCTATAGAATTGCAGATTTCTAAGATGAGTGTGATTTGTTGTATTCTAAAATAATAGCCAAAACATTGGCGGACTGGCCACAAAATATTACTGAAAATAGCCATCCGTGATTGTCATTAGGATATTCGCTTATTCAGCGGAGAACATTACCAAGTTATCAGCGCTACCTAGTGGTCATTTTATGAATCTGCCATATCAGGCATTGAAGTTCCCTTTAGACGTGTTCAGTCATAAGGGTGATTAAGATATTCCACAGAAGCTTTGAAAATAAACAAATGGATAAGCAAGAAAAACATAAATAAAACAGGCCAGCATAAAAAAATAATAATAATATTATGGATACTTGGGTAGTTGATGCATACAGAATGTGTCCAATTTTTTTTTTTATTAACTACAAGATTTTATGTAAAAAAAATAAAATACAATTTAGTTAATTTTAAATGGCCCTGCTTGTTCGATAAATCTTTAAAATATCACAGCAAGTCAAAACTGCATGCATAGTAATAATAAATTAAGTTAATAAATAAATTACAAATTAAGAATAGTGAAAATACTGTTTAAAATCGTTGAAGATTTTGCAAAAATTATCTTGCAGTGGTTTTGCAAAACACAATTCCAATTTCATCAAATTTTCTGAAGTGTTGGGACAACAAGTGAACCACACTGGCAAACATTAAGCCCAGGTCAGCTATAATGAAAGTAGATTTTCACAGAAAGATTTAATTTTGTTCTCAGGACAAGGTTATTTTTCATAAATGTCAGGTTGGTGCAGGTGGTCACAGGTGTTCTAAATGTTCCAAATCTTATTATTAAACACAGTATAATTATACTTTGTCAACCAAAATTATGGCTTGATTTATTTTTGTTTCTAAATAATGTGCCTGAAGAAACTTTCTTGGTGCTATGTGCTATGGTGATTGACAGGAAGGCTATATCTGTCTATTCAAATCTTCTATCATTTCCATAACCACTTGTGTATTGTTTATCTGTGTTTTGTGTGTAAATGATGCATCATGAAATGTCTTAAACCATTACTAAAGACGTGCATACAAGATTAAAATGTGTCAAATTTAGCATCTTTGCATTTGTTTTTCTAGCCTAATTAACGTAGTAAAATGTATGTTTTTCATTGTTTCATCTTGAAATAAGTGTGTTTGCTAATGACCCCAGTGCTAAATAGCTTTTTTCTATGGTAGACAAATACATTTATGTTATTGGAATTAACAATACATTTATGGAACTTGGTGCATCACTTTCTTGAGATAATAAAGCACATTCATTTGAATTAATCTTTTTAAATATTTTATATGAGCAGGACTATGGCAGGAGTAATATGATTAGTCATTACTTTTGGTTAAAATAAATTTTTAAAGCTTTTTTCTTGGGAACTTGTTTGAGCAAGATAGATTATGGCCAAGTGCTATAGGGCCTGCGCCCCAGGGCCTCCGAGCACCAGGGGCTAGAAACCAGTGAAAATTAACAAATGACAGTGTGTTGTGTAGGACTGATCTGTCCTTGGGTTTTAAACAAAACAGGGATTAATAAACCACACAGTTCGATTTAGAAAAGAAAGCTATGTTGCACTGAGCAAAGCTGTGGTTAGGCCGATTCATATAAACCTATAAGAAGCAGTCTCAATGCATAGGGTAATATTAATGGGTAGTATTATTTATAGAACCCATATCTTATAGGCAATTACGGTTACATGGATCCCCTGAAAAAAAAAAGGCCATACACATTGACCAATGGGAACATTGACACTGCCCAAAACGTGGAGCCCAACTGCACTACTATTCCACACCACACGAGGGCGCTGTGACCATCACGTAAGATGACAGCAATCATCACCTTTACTCTGCATAGCATGAAGATAAAAAAGAATCATGCCAACAAATGCAAAACATAAGTTTACAATCATACTCAACGTAACATTACAAGTGTCAATCTGAGTGAATATGTTCACGTGTGAGAAGAGAAAGAGGGGCAGTGGTGGCTCAGCGGTTGAGGCTCAGGGTTACTGACCAGAAGGTCAGGGGTTCAATCCCCAGCACCACCAAGATGCCACTGTTGGGCCCTTGAGCAAGGCCCTTAACTCCAGGTTGCTCCAGGGGGATTGTCCCTGCACTGTAAGTCGCTTTGGATAAAAGCGTCTGCCCTTTTACATAAATGTAAATGTAAGAAACAAAAAAAGTGATACAATTGAACAGTTCTTCGAAGTAAACAAATAAGAACCCTACACACAAAATGGTCCCTTATACTTGCAATAAGGACCGCTCCAGTGGTCTCATTAACTAGCAGAGAACACGGACTCAGCACTGACATGCCCATTAGGTATACATGGTAACAGTGCCAATAGAGGTGAGAAGTCCCATCAGCACCAAAGTCCTGTTGGGAATGTGGGCATTGGGGAAAATTATTTATTAGCCATTATGAGTAAAACTTGCCACAAATATATCTTGATCTTTCTCGATGTTTGTGTAAACGCATATTTAAAATTCTACCACCATTCTTTGCTATGATACTTGGGTAGTATAGCCTACACATCACATCTCAATGGACTGATCAAGATTTTTGTTTAAAATTCAAATGAATGTATAAGGAAAAGTGTATATTATGTCCTGTAACTGGTCACCATCTTTTTTATCTTTAACTAAATGATAAAATAACCATTTTATTTTTAAATGGCACTGAATTGAGACAAATTAATTTTTAAAAGTACAAATATCCCAAATAGTCTCTCAATTAAAATTAGCTCATAAAATCTGCATGCATGTCAAATAATAATGATCAAATAATAAGATAAATATTGTTTAAAAAGTTTTAGATGGACTATAGCATATTTACATTTACGCATTTGGCAGACGCTTTTATCCAAAGTGACTTACAGAGCCCTTATTACAGGGACAATCCCCCGGAGCAACCTGGAGTGAAGTGCCTTGCTCAAGGACACAATGGTGGAGGTTGTGGGGTTCGAACAAGCGACCTTCTGATTACCAGTTATGTGCTTTAGACCACTACACCACAACCGCTCACATATCACAGCACAGAGTATGACAAACTGTCCACTTACTGATGCAGTGTGCATTAGTGCACTCATTGTTTACATGGCCATGGAGACTTTTAGGTAATAGCAGCATAAAGAATTTCAAGACTGATTTAGTCTCATTCAAACTAATATTTCAGTGTAAAACATAACAATGAAGCAAGCCACAGGATTAGCAACATTCAATATAGGGGCAGACCAATGACAGGCCTGGTTTCCATATGATAGACATGAGTATGACAGCACTGATGGTAAAACAGCATTGGTCAGAGCATTCACCCAGGCAAGGATTATGTAAATGTATACCACCAGCAGCCAGGTGTATGTCCCTGAACCAGACATTGGGCATCTGAAGACCCTTTGGAGAAGAAATCGTTGTTTTTTGTTCAGATCACTTATTGGGTTCTCCATTTCTATTAGTTGCTTATGCTACTGGGGTGCTCTCGAGTCACAGCTGGAAGGTAGTTTAAAAGTAAGAAAGCCACTAAGCAAACCACCATCATGGCTGTCAGGAAGAAAAGTAGGCTTCAACTGAAAAGTTGGCTTCTCTTTCAGACCCATTAAGATACTAAGCGTTAAGACTCTAACTGTTTCATTGGATCTGAGGATTTGAGATACATTGACACCTACACCTTGAACCATTGCCACCAAAGCTGGGACAAGACCACTCAGACATCCTCCTACATTATATGAGGTGAGATACTCCGCCTTGAACTGCATCATGATGGGAATGTGCATCACGGATGACGTGCAGTACACTATGGAGATGAAAAAGTTCAGGAGCAGGAAAGGAATGCTACACTCCACGCCTTGGAAAAAAGGCCAGGAAGAAACTGGCCAGGATCCCAAAACACACAATGAAGTAGATGTCTGCAGTCTCTTTGAGAGTTCCTGGGCAGAATTGATCCATTAATGTGACAAACAAAGGGCCGATGTTGATGTTAGATCACAGAGAGGTAGGATGGAAAAGACCAGCCCTCAGGTATCTGTGGAACCATCAGAGACAGCTTCACCCAAAGTCCAAAGATGGTGACCCAGGAGCCCATGCCAAACAGGCTAGCCAAAACATGGGTGAGGATGGCCATACTGATTTAAATCAGTATATTTCATGACCTGGATGAAAAAAATAATACATAATTAGTTGTATAGTTGGTAACAAACAGACCCAACATTAGCAAGAAAAATAATTTCTTAAATTAATAATTGTTCATCTACAATGAAGAATTGACTGGCCAAATGACTGAATTAAATGAGAGAATTACTTCTAAATCGGTTCTTACATTCCAATGATTCTTAAAATTGTGTAGTCAATTACTTCTGATGCAATTATAATTGCACCCAGTAAATCTATATATGTCAGAGAGGATTACCCATTGTGTCCTTGATTTAATCCACGGTAGCTCCACAGGGGATTGGCCTTTCATTTAGAAGAATCATCTGCTAAAACCAAGTTACTCAGTAACATCTGTAGTGAGCTGGGCATTGTCTAACTAACACTTTGAAACAGTGTCAAAGTATTTTATGAACAAAGTCAAGAAGATTGTTTTTATTTGAAGCAGGTCCATCAAGCACAACTCTTTAGAGGGGGTTGCAATGGTCTATAATAGACTACAATAGTCATTTTGTCCTATAACAGTGCAGTTATACAAGCAATAGCTGGAGATCAATTATATTCTGGTTGAAATATACAGTACAAACAAATATAAAACATGCAATATTTGATCCATGCATTATGGGGTCCACTGGGCAATTTTAAATTAATAAAATGTTATTGATCATAAGAACGGTCATGAAACATTTGACAAAACTATTTTTAACGTAATATTATGAACTAGTGCATATGTAAAATTAAAAATGTTACAAAAATAAAAACATTATTTAACAAAGAATAAATTAAGGAGATATATAAGAGCGTCCACATACTGTAGGTGAAATCTTACTCACAGGCACAGCTCTGAGACTGATCATATGGAGATGATCCCTCCCAATAATTTCAAAGATGGAGAGAAACGATACAGGAAATATACCAAAAGTAGAAAGTAACATTTAAAATGAATAATAAAAGTCTGGAATGTGAACATGAATGGGGTTTGCTTAAAACATTTAGATAGATTGTTTCCTTTAGATTCTTGATTTTTGAATACAATTAGTTAAAAGTACGGATATCCCATCTCATTTAATTTGATTCTAACTTTTTTTTTAAAGGAAGCGATGTCTTAACTTACTTTCCACTTTATTATAAATAAAATATAACACAAATTCATTCATTACACGTGTTATTTATATAATATGTTGTAAGTGGTTATTGAAAATAAGATCATGTTTTTTATTTATTTTTTTATGTACAGTATAATATTCATATATATATATATATATATATATATATATATATATACACACACACTCACCTAAAGGATTATTAGGAACACCTGTTCAATTTCTCATTAATGCAATTATCTAATCAACCAATCACATGGCAGTTGCTTCAATGAATTTAGGGGTGTGGTCCTGGTCAAGACAATCTCCTGAACTCCAAACTGAATGTCAGAATGGGAAAGAAAGGTGATTTAAGCAATTTTGAGCGTGGCATGGTTGTTGGTGCCAGATGGGCCGGTCTGAGTATTTCACAATCTGCTCAGTTACTGGGATTTTCACGCACAACCATTTCTAGGGTTTACAAAGAATGGTGTGAAAAGGGAAAAACATCCAGTATACGGCAGTCCTGTGGGCTGAAAATGCCTTGTTGATGCTAGAGGTCAGAGGGAATGGGCCGACTGATTCAAGCTGATAGAAGAGCAACTTTGCCTGAAATAACCACTCGTTACAACCGAGGTATGCAGCAAAGCATTTGTGAAGCCACAACACGCACAACCTTGAGACGGATGGGCTACAACAGCAGAAGACCCCACCGGGTACCACTCATCTCCACTACAAATAGGAAAAAGAGGCTACAATTTGCAAGAGCTCACCAAAATTGGACAGTTGAAGACTGGAAAAATGTTGCCTGGTCTGATGAGTCTCGATTTCTGTTGAGACATTCAGATGGTAGAGTCAGAATTTGGCATAAACAGAATGAGAACATGGATCCATCATGCCTTGTTACCACTGTGCAGGCTGGTGGTGGTGGTGTAATGGTGTGGGGGATATTTTCTTGGCACACTTTAGGCCCCTTAGTGCCAATTGGGCATCGTTTAAATGCCACGGCCTACCTGAGCATTGTTTCTGACCATGTCCATCCCTTTATGGCCACCATGTACCCATCCTCTGATGGTTACTTCCAGCAGGATAATGCACCATGTCACAAAGCTCGAATCATTTCAAATTGGTTTCTTGAACATGACAATGAGTTCACTGTACTAAAATGGCCTCCACAGTCACCAGATCTCAACCCAATAGAGCATCTTTGGGATGTGGTGGAACGGGAGCTTCGTGCCCTGGATGTGCATCCCACAAATCTCCATCAACTGCAAGATGCTATCCTATCAATATGGGCCAATATTTTTAAAGAATGCTTTCAGCACCTTGTTGAATCAATGCCACGTAGAATTAAGGCAGTTCTGAAGGCGAAAGGGAGTCAAACACAGTATTAGTATGGTGTTCCTAATAATCCTTTAGGTGAGTGTGTATATATATATATATAGCAAAAATAAAAAGCATGGCTACTATTGATTAATTAAAAAGTGAGTACTTGGTATGCAAATAATACGTATTTCTTATATTATTATAACTTCAAATAAAATATTGTATGTTCATCTCTAGTCTATGAAAGTTTGGGTGGCATTCATTTCAAAGATATATGCTATGGCTAAAGAGGGTAAATGAAAAGCAATTACATTTAAAATAAAATACAACCCTATCTGCTGAAAATCTACATTTAGATTCTCAATATATCATTATATCATGAAATCAATTTTGTGGATTTCTAAGAATTTATTTATAAAGTGTGCTTTAAGAGACACGGATTGACTTGATTGAGTCAGAGATGTAAATTTACTCACAGCTGATTGTTCAACATCTGTAATCCAGAATGATTGGTAGCCGTGTAGTTTAAATTGCTATGGCGATGAACACCGCTAAAAACATACCAATTTTCATGGTACCTAAAACCTGGCCTTGAGGCCAACTAAACTAAAACTTACCTGGCTTGCCACCAAAACCAGCTTCATGGTACGGGCCTCTGGTGAAATATTCAGCAGATCTCTGTAGAATTATCCATTATTCAAACAATCAATGAGCAGAGTTAGATATATTGCAAAACCAGAAAGTTGTGTAAAAAATGCTATCATTCATCAAAATGATTAGCATTCATTCAAAATTCAAAGTCATCATTCATATTGAAATGTGACAATATACAGAACAGTTCTTGCTTGTAGTCCATAAAACAACACACAATATTTAAATGGTCATAGAAAGCATTTATATGAGATGATGGCTGTGATTGTTTGCAATTAGAAACAATGAAGACTTACCTGACTTGCACTCATCAACACAGTTACAGGATGTGGAATAGAGACAATTAACATTTATTGTTGTTGGAAATAAATTAAATACTGTGTGCAATGCTTCACAGACCTGATAAAGAAAATATGAATGTCATTGCTGTAGAATATAATGTTGCAATAAAGGTAAACTCAGATTTTTGGGCTAAGCAATTTTCAACATGCTGACAAAAGATCTTACATAATGAGAGCAGACCTTTTCTCATCAATGATGTCTTCATGAGCAAAAGCTCTCATGCATATCCCCTAGATTAAGGACAAGGTGTTCACACTCTCAAAGGGATTGAAATACATCAACCACACATACAGTATTTGTCAAATTCTCAAATGTTCCACTGGGTGTAACAAAGGCAAACTGCAATATCTGATCAAGTGCTGCTCTGGTTGCATTGGCAATGGATTGTCATGAGTCCTGTAAATGCTGTCAGTGATTTTGCAGTGCACTTCTTTTTCACTTTTCAGATTCCGGTAGCAATATCCATTATATAAAGGTGTGGGGAGAATAGAAAATCTAGTGTGGTAATATTAACTGCAGTTGTCCATGCAGTCCTGGGATTGCTGAAACACCTGGTATACACTAACTAGAAGGAACATACTGAGGGCTCCTTATAAGAGAGCCAGCCTGGATAAAGACTCCACACCAGAGCAAAGCTGCATGACCTGCTTCATGAAGAAGAGTCCCAACTACTACCTTCAGATACGAGAACAACCCAGTGAAGATGATCCACGATATGACCTAATCAGAGAAAGTGGTACAGATTTCAGTTAAAAAAAGAAAGATGTTAATGCATGAGGAGAATTACATTATTAGTTTGGATTTTAATATTGTTAACTTATTTATTATTATTATGTCATTTCTTGCACGTTATTGTACATTTTACAGAACTTAATAAGGCGTCAGAGAGTTTTTAATTGTTTTCCATTTTCATTTTCTATATTTTGCTTCCGACACTTCACTAAAATCTTTCTTTCCTACATTTCCAGTGAGATCATCGCCAGGGCAGGTAAACACTCTGAACTAATGGACCAAGAAAAATCGTTAGTGTTAAGATAATTTGCTTATTTTCTGCTGTGACTAAATGGGTCTGAATGACTTTGTTGTCTGAAATACATTTGTTTTGTTTTTTCCATTCGCAATGAATGTAATTAATTATCTTTATGAACAGATTACTTTTGACTCTCTCTTTATCAGATCTTTGAGATGATAGGATAACAAAACACCATAAACAGAATGTGTCATATTACAGGAAACACTATATCTAAGATAAACAAAGTTACTAACCACCAGAGCGATTCCAGACTGACTTCCTAAAAGTGGTGGGCAGGGACTGAGTGCAGCCAGAGCCATAAGATAGGCAGCAAAACCCCGCCGGCTAGTGTCATCATACCAAGTCCAATGCAGGACCTGAAATAAAACATTTAATTATTTTTAATTCCTCAAATTACACGTATAATAATGTGCATTGTGCAAACACCTATCAAACGGCATATATAAAAGTTTAAAAAATCCCTTGCGCAAGTTTTTTTACTTTTTGTATACAGCCATGTGATGATAAAGGCTTTTCAAATGTATTAAGTGCCAAGGTTTCTTAAATTTCTTTGGACTAATATGAACTCTTGACCATTAGAGCACCTTAAGTTTATACCCCACTTTTGAAGCACTCTCGGTTGTTGAACACTGTTTAAGTAATGGAAACCAAGGAAGATAACGCATTCAAATTCTCACAGATGATGACAGAATAAACTTGCTTACCTCAGTAGGACAAACATTGCCACAAAGCAGGCCAGAGGGTTTGCAATGTTGCCTAAGACGACTGAGAGGTGAAAGGTCACGGTGCCGTAAGGAAGACAGGAGAAGCTCTGCACGGATGGCAACACGCCATTGGTCAGAGCATTGGATATTCCAAGCAGCAGGAGCAGGTAGATATTCTGTGATGTCCAGAAGTTCACAACAGAAGTCTGTTTTTCAACTTCTACCTGTTCTTCTGAGACTGGTGTATCTCCATTTTGTAAGGGGTGTAGCTCTTCCTCCATTTTCTCTGATTGTAGTTCCCTGTTCTGTCCTTCCTCTGCACCAGCCTGTGTGACACCTCTGTATGTCAGGGCAAGGAAACCAAAAGAAGTTTTCACTTCATTTGCATCACACACAAGAACCAAAAGAAGTTTTGGACTGGGAAGTTCTCTTTGAGATATTGGGGCTGTGTGCCATTTGATGTCTCAACACACTCTAATTTCCCTACACCCTGCCCCAATGCAACCACGCAGGGAAAGAGTGCACTAAGACCTTGTCCTACAAAGAACGTCTGGATGTATTCCGGAGGATGGCAAAACATGAAGAGTAAAAATGTGACATTGGAGGTGCAGCAGACAAATGACAATATAAATGTAAGCAGCAGAAAAGCGCGAGAAATCCAGATGCAATCACTTCCAGCACTTGAATGACGTGGATGACCACACGCTCATTCAACCGTCCTGGTGCAAAGTGGTGGGTTACTGGCCCCAAATTCCCAAAGGCAATCAGCATGGAAAGATAGGCTGGCAAGTTCCACCCTATAAAGAAAGGACAGTTCTCAAGTCAGGACAATATAAATGGCATCAATGTAATTAAACAACAACAACAAAAAAAGATAAGATGTTGTCCCAGCAAAAAAAAAGGCAGCCTAAACCAGCCTTAGCTTTCACTGGTTTACAGCTGATCTCCCAGCCTGATCAGTCGACAAGCGCCATCTAAAACCCAGCAAGCAAAGCAACCTGACCAGGCAAGGAGAATAGTTAAGACCAGCAAATCCTGCTAAGACCTGAAAAAATAAAAAATCAGCTTTTTCCAGTAGTGAAAATTAGCAAATAATTCCATATAAAAAAAATTAAAACTTGAAAATATTTTTATGAAAACCATTTACCTTCAGGTAGAAAACCTACAACAACTGGGAGCTCAACCCATAATGAGTTCACAGAGATCCATGAGCCCATTCAAAACAGTGCCACCAGAATGAGATCCCACCATGTAGTATCTGCCATTTATATGTCTGAGAAAAGGGCACAGATAAGCTGGAGCTTCTCTTTTTTTTCCTCCATTTCACGTGATTGTTTTTCACTGCTCCTATGGCTACTGAAACACTTTAATGTGTATGAATGCCACTGCATTTAATAGCACAAAATCAAAATGGCATTTATTTTAAAGAAAAATAGCAAATGCACGTTTTCAAGAAAACTAATAAAATTATTAGTAATTACTAATAAAAATGCTTTTAAAAATGAAGGCTGAAAGTGTTTGGATGCTTTCTTGTTGACAAACGTAGAGGAACATGTCCATAGTTAATGTGCTAAACTATACCTGAGATTATTCTGCTACCTGTTCGAACTTGAGCAGAACGGACCAAAAAAAAAAAATGACCATGAGCCCCGTTGGTTAAAAGTTATTGCAAAATGCTGAAGAAAATTTAGTTCTGAGAAAAGGTCTGGCATAATTAGTTTGCAGATGCAACATGATATTTTGTTATCTAATGCAATGCTTAAGTTTGAAAGTTCTGCGACCACTGTACTGCTTGAAGTGAAGCTGATTTAGTTATTGTTTTAATTATTGTTCTCATGCAAACTATGTGTCATTTGGATATTATTTTGAGCCCAATAAATTAAATGCATACCAAACATTAGTCAGACTTCTCAAATGATACTCATCAATAAAACACTTGTTTATTAATAGTTATCATTGCATTTGCCAGAAGTGAATGATCAATTTTCACATGGAGTGGCTTGTCTATTGAAAGTTTCCATGATCCTATTATTTTTAAGTTTCTTTTTTATATTATCCTTGAATGGGATAAAAGTAAATCTATTTGGTTTGTGGTTTATGAAAGAGGACTATAGCATGACACCCAAACACCACTTACTTTGAATATTTTGTGAAAGCTATAATTAATATTATTATTAAAATTAATAAGAAGTGAATAGAAATACAGGTTGAGTTGGGATAACATATTTATTTTTAAAAGTCAAGACAATGAGGTTGCTAAAAACATTTTTTTATTATGTAATGTAACTATGTCCTATAAAACAGATAATAAAAAAAGAACTATTATGATAATAATAAAAGTACATCAAGGGCTAATAAAACAAGCTTATTAGACACTGAACTTCTACAAATACATTATCATATGCAGAAAAAAAAAAAAAATGCAAATAGCATTTTCTCAACACCTTTTCATCAAGTAATGAAACAATCAAGGAAATTCAAAGTTCTCCCTGTAACTATGGGAAACAACTGTGCTTTTAGTCGTTATATCAATACTTTTGTTGATACACCTGTTTTGAGTTTGCTGACCAGTGACTGTGTTTTGAGGGCCTGGGTGTGCTGTATGACTCAATGCATCACAACTCACTGTGATTGTCTGATTTTCTACATCATCAACCAAATTTTGCACTGGTGTAATAATTTGAGAACTCTCATTTGGCAAGACATCCTTCAGTGTAGAGACCATGTCTGACAAAGCAAAACCTATGTTATCTAACTTGTTGTCTCTGGAACCAGTGATGCACTTCTGGTAGTTCAGTTCACAGCGAATGGCCTCACATTTCTGTGCATGGCTTGCACCTTCTACTTTTGCTAGCAATCGGTCAACATCTTGCTTACTTTTACACGGGCCACCTTTTTTTGAAACCGCTCCAACAATTGTTTTTCTATAAATGTGATCCTGAGTTTCTTGCTTCTGCCGAAGCACCTTCATTTTTTCTGTATTATGGAGATGTTCTCCTTTAAACATGTGGTGCCGGTGCAATGCTTCTTGATGCTTTTCAATGGATTCAGCTGGAGCTAACATGACCACAGGTGGTGTAGGTCTATCTGGCGACACTTTGGAAGGAAGTTCTCTTTCTACCTCTTCTGAAACGCTACTCGCTGTCTGTCCAGGACTTTTATCAGGCCTGTTCTTCTCATAGGGGTATGAATGACCGAAGGAGTATTCACCCATTAACTGTGAAAATGTGGAGTTTGCCATTTGAGCAGTTATGTCGACAGGCAGTTCTTTGCAGAGCTTCCCTCCAGGTAAGAAATCTCGGAGATTGTCCTCCATCACAGCTGCAAGGGCTTTCACCATCTTCTGTAAACAAGCTCTTACGAGAGTACCATTCTGGTTCTCTGCATTAAGACGGCAATACGTGAACACTCCCTCAAAATATCTCTCTTGTATTGGAAGCTGTAAGAACACATTCAAATGAGCTTCTGGTTGCAAAAGACACCTTGCATCTTGAGACCATTCCAAGAGCTTTTCATACAGGCAAAGTATGTACCGATTGAAAAGATGATATTCTCCATCACTCTTGAGTAGCTGCCAAAAGGGTCCCAAGACTTTAAGGTAGACAATGGCAAGCACACAGACAAGCGCCTGCATAGCCTCGTCACTTGCATCAGCATTTACGCTCTCCAAGACAATATCAGAAACGTTACTTAGAAGCTGCAGTTCAGATACAAAAAGAGCAACATCTTCATAATGGTGAAGAAGCCCCACAGCTGCTTCGAAGTAGTTAATGAGACGATTCGACCTATTGATAGGCAGTTTGGAAGGGTTATTTCTCTCAATGCAAAAAGCAAGCCAGTGCCTGCGGTAGTTAGGGGTAGTCTCCTCAACTGGACATAAAAGTTCAGAAACCATGTGAATGTAACGTGACACAGCACTCTCGTCAAAGTTCAGAAAACTCTTAAATCTGGGGTGCTTGTCACGTCCAAGTTTCACTCCAGTGGTGTTCACAAAATCTTTCTCAAATGACATCATTTGCTGCTCAATAACATCAATGAGATCTGAAAAGAATAGGCAGATGTAATTCAGAAAATTCAAAGGTGCCACAACCAGAGGGGCGCCTCCCTTGGATGAGGCACAGGCCATTACTTTTTGATTGAGGGACCTCAAGTTGGCATCTTCCTTTAGCATTGTGGAAAAGTGATTTTGAAGTAGATCCATTGACACTGCCTTAGCAGCTTCATTCTTGCCTCCATACATGTCTGCAAGCTTTTGCAAAGACAACACAGAGATATCAAGCAGTGTGACACAGTCACCTATATCAGTTCTTGGGTCTTCTTCCACCTCATCTAGTGACTGTGCCTGTCTTTTATGGCTCCGTGTTCCTTGTTTCTCTTTTGTACTGATCACATGGGGCATTTTGTTGTGATCAGGTTCAGGCTGTGACTGCTGTTCCACAGTCTCATCAAGGCAATCTCTCTGGGAAACAACAACGGGCTCATCTTCCTCCTTGATCACAGCAATGCGTCGCTTCTTCTTTGCATGTGCCTTGATCATTGTGCCCCTCCTGTATTCATGACCATCAGCAACAGCATTGAGAGAAAGATCAAATGGACTCTGAAGGAATTCATCCAACAATCCACGCCTCCTCTTGTGGCTTTTCTGATTGTTGCGGACCTGAATCTTAAAATTCTTAAGATTTGTCCGCAAAAGTCTGTAAGCTTTTCTGATTTTGCCATCCTTACAGAATAACGGCTCAAAGTTACGAATCCAAGACACCAAGACAACTGGATCTAATTTTTCTCTTGCTATAAAGTTAACCAATTCTAGAACAAGGCCATTTGTGAGGCCCGTTAATTTTGCATGATCTGAGAAATCAGATTTTTCAAGTAAATCTTTTCTTCCGATTCCAATACAATCACATATAGGTCCAACAAATTCAAAGTTTACGTTTGACTTAAGAAAGTTCTCCCTGGCATCCCCTTTTAAGCTCAAAACTGTTGTGGTGCTCCTCTCAATCAAGCTGCGGAAATCAGCAAACTGATGTGTTGGGATAATCTTTTGGAGCCATTGTATTAAATTGACCCATGAAATCTCACGCTCCTCTCTCATCAGCCCAATCTGAACCAACATGCGGTTTTTCAACGGCTTTTCATTTAACTCCAGAAGGCCTCCGTTATGATCACCAAGGAAGTCATCAACAAACTTGGAATAGAAATCATCTTCTGCAAAACATGAAAACAACATAATTGAATAACACATACATGCAATAAACATATACAGTGAGGAAAATAAGTATTTGAACACCCTGCTATTTTACAAGTTCTCCCACTTGGAAATCATGGAGGGGTCTGAAATTGTCATCGTAGGTGCATGTCCACTGTGAGAGACATAATCTAAAAAAAAAAATCCAGAAAATCACAATATATGATTTTTTAACTATTTATTTGTATGCTACAACTGCAAATAAGTATTTGAACACCTGTCTATCAGCTAGAATTCTGACCCTCAAAGACCTGTTAGTCTGCCTTTAAAATGTCCACCTCCACTCCATTTATTATCCTAAATTAGATGCACCTGTTTGAGGTCGTTAGCTGCATAAAGACACCTGTCCACCCCAATCAATCTGTAAGAATCCAACTACTAACATGGCCAAGATCAAAGAGCTGTCCATAGACACTAGAGACAAAATTGTACACCTCCACAAGGCTGGAAAGGGCTACGGGGAAATTGCCAAGCAGCTTGGTGAAAAAAGGTCCACTGTTGGAGCAATCATTAGAAAATGGAAGAAGCTAAACATGACTGTCAATCTCCCTCGGACTGGGGCTCCATGCAAGATCTCACCTTGTGGGGTCTCAATGATCCTAAGAAAGGTGAGAAATCAGCCCAGAACTACATGGGAGGAGCTGGTCAATGACCTGAAAAGAGCTGGGACCACCGTTTCCAAGGTTACTGTTGGTAATACATTAAGACGTCATGGTTTGAAACCATGCATGGCACGGAAGGTTCCCCTGCTTAAACCAGCACATGTCAAGGCCCGTCTTAAGTTTGCCAATGACCATTTGGATGATCCAGAGGAGTCAAGGGAGAAAGTCATGTGGTCAGATGAGACCAAAATAGAACTTTTTGGTCATAATTCCACTAACCGTGTTTGGAGAAAGAAGAATGATGAGTACCATCCCAAGAACACCATCCCTACTGTGAAGCATGGGGGTGGTAGCATCATGCTTTTGGGGGTGTTTTTCTGCACATGGGACAGGGCGACTGCACTGTATTAAGGAGAGGATGACCGGGGCCATGTATTGCGAGATTTTGAGGAACAACCTCCTTCCCTCAGTTAAAGATTTAAAGATGGGTCGAGGCTGGGTCTTCCAACATGACAATGACCCGAAGCACACAGCCAGGATAACCAAGGAGTGGCTCTGTAAGAAGCACATCAAGGTTCTGGCGTGGCCTAGCCAGTCTCCAGACCTAAACCCAATAGAGAATCTTTGGAGGGAGCTCAAACTCCGTGTTTCTCAGCGACAGCCCAGAAACCTGACTGATCTAGAGAAGATCTGTGTGGAGGAGTGGGCCAAAATCCCTCCTGCAGAGTGTGCAAACCTGGTGAAAAACTACAGGAAACGTTTGACCTCTGTAATTGCAAACAAAGGCTACTGTACCAAATATTAACATTGATTTTCTCAGGTGTTCAAATACTTATTTGCAGCTGTATCATACATATAAATAGTTAAAAAAATCATACATTGTGATTTCTGGATTTTTTTTTTTTTAGATTATGTCTTTCACAGTGGACATGCACCTACGATGACAATTTCAGACCCCTCCATGATTTCTAAGTGGGAGAACTTGCAAAATAGCAGGGTGTTCAAATACTTATTTTCCTCACTGTATATCTGTTTGTTTTGATTATAAATATATGAAAAAAGTGTCACTAAAAGCAGTACTCACTGAGCTCAGCAGCAATGGTCTTAGCGCTCACACTAGAGGAAGCAAAGTCTTGAAGGTCCTCCATTGTTGCACACCCAAGCTTGGCTTGTTTTTTTAAACCATCTGGTGAAGATCACTTTCAAATAAAGGCCAGATAAATGTTTTAGTAATAACGACCAGAGCATGGTAGTCCACAGTTTCTTCATCTTAACCATGCAATAAATATTATCCCTCAGGTAATTTCTATAAAGTTAATACAAATTTAAGTCTGTCCAATTGGTGTTAGTGTTATAATAGTTTTCAATCCACATAATTTAAAAACTAAATAGCCTCTCTAGCTGTTTGAGTTTCCTTTATTTATTAATCTAAATCACAGCAACTACATATTAATAGCAATGTTGTCTTTTTGTTCTTTAGATTTGTTGGAAATATCCTGTGATATTAATGACATTATTAGCTCCAATATAGAAATGTTCCATGGTAATCCTCGTTTCTGCCAAAATACACTATACAGTTATTAAAATAAAATGCTTTCAAATAAAACTGGGATAACTTGGTATTAAGTCATCATTGTCTTCAGATAAATTAAAATTATAGATAGAAAGATTACAAACGATTCTTACACTGCTTGAGGGAAACCCCATATATATGATTTTATAGTAGTAACCATTTGGTTGCCATGTTCAATTCCTTAACGCGTTATGAAAATTACTTGTTGCAAAACTGCTCAAATGGTATTCATGGGACAGAAATAATTGTAAGTAAAAACGGTGAATGGAGTTCAGTTGTATCACTGCTAACTTTATTAGTAGACCTTAATATAAATGTAGGTCACATTGCCTGTTATATTTATTAAATATCCTTCAGTAATCACAATACCCTTGACGATATGAGCACGGCCCGGCTGCCGGTTGGAGGAAATTATTATTATTTTTTTCATCAGATTGTGGATTGCTCTTATAAACATTTATAAAGGCACACTAAAACAATTTGTGTACTAACAACACAATATTAGTGATGTGCTACTAGTCTTCCGAAAAATCCTTACCGTTATGAATTGCTACAGTGGTTTTCCTTCCCTGTAGGTGTGTTGTGCAGCGTGGATTTCTCTTCGATGTTGAGCGAAATCCACTCTACATTTACTTCCGTGTTGAGTCACATGTTGCTCTGAGGCTTCTCTGATTGGACACATAGATCCACATAGCAAAATTGACTCACTGAAAGATAACTTCAAGAGTGCTATCACGCACGCACACACACACACGCTAACACTCTTTAAGTTATCTTTCAATTAGTTAATATCACTTTTCCATAAAAGAGATGTTTTGATTGCTTTCTTGTTTGAAGTAGAACACAGGAAGTCATAAAATATTTGTAGGTCAATACACAAAAGCTTGAAGTGCGGTTTTGAAGCAGTAACCTTGCATTTGTTTATATGAATTTGACCACAAAACTAACTTTCACAGACATTTGGATAGGTTGATAAATGATCCTCAGATAAATGATCCTGACCATTAGGTATGTATTTGAGTAAAATTAACAATATATATATTATCAAATATGACAACTGTTATTGGTTAGTAAAAGTAATTTTATAAACAAGGAAAACAAAAAAAAAAAATCTGTTTTTTTTAAACATTGATGGTTATTTTAACTTATTCTTTAAATTAAGAATTGTCAATGTACTATATCTCCCCTGAACATTAATGTTTTATAGTTTATTTTTTGAAAAACAATGCTACTCAATCGAGAGTGGGCAGGCCAGGTAGGCTAGCCAAGAAAGCGGATATGACGATCTACACTGACCAGCGGTAGCAGAACCACTCTACCAATGTAAGATTTGCATGTCAGTACTCTCGCAAGGTATGGAAGCATATGAATAGCAATATTCAATTTGAAATGTAATATGCAAAATGACAATGCAATATGTAAAATGGCAATGCATTCTGTATTTAAATTTACATTTTACATTACCATTCTAGCAACGTTTGGTGCAAAATGAAAATTAAATTACATAATTTACATTTGCCATTTCATACACTCGTTTTAATATGCATTATTGAAACGCTTTATAAGTTGCAAAATTAAAATGAAAATTTATTACAGAAATGATTAGATATGTGTAACATGTTCAAGCAAAAACTGTGGCAAAATGATCATTCAAATGTTATTTTTCTTAATTGCATGTACACTCACAGTCAAGACACTTGCGATTGCATTTTCATAAAATGTCCCGCAATGAATGTAGCAAAATTCAATGTGCACATTGAAAATGCATTCCGAGCCGATCACGCCCCTGCCCCGCCCCCTCCCGCCCTGTCAATCACTGCATCAAGGCGGGGCTCGGCAACAGGTAAACATAACACGTTATGGCTATGTTACGTGTTTTGAGCTTACAGTCTATGGTTTTGAGGTGTTGGAAAAATGGCGGCGGCAGAGCTAATACGAGCGTTAAATTCACTAGCAGATGAAGTGGAGTGTTAACAGAGAAACGGTAGTATTTCCGAAGATTATTACGAGTATGTAGGTGATAGAACCAGTACGTTGTTGGAACGTCTGGGAGAATTTTCTGCCTTATCAGGCACCGACACCCGTTTGGTTGCTGACCTCTTAAAGGTGGTGGAAGAACAATTGTATTCGGAGAGGCCTAGGGGAGTGGGGAGACCAGCAGCCGTGGAGATCCCTGGCGAGGCCATAGAGGGGTATCTTATGTATGGGTTAAAAGTTAAAGATATCGCGGCCTTGTATGGAGTTAGTCGATGGACGGTACTTCTAACATTGTCTTGTGTATGAATCATGCTCCATACATGTGTCCTCAAAGTCATACTCAAAATTAATGCTAAAGATCGTCTTTCTTTGATGGACACCATTTCTATCCCATATGTACAGTTGCAATCAAAATTATTCAACCCCATGGCCTGCAGGTCATTTTACTGCCAAGAACACAATTTTATGAAAAAATTCAACAAAGGCATCAGCAAACTATTATAGAAAGTTTATTAATACACATTTGAGTGATTCTGAGAATGTAAAGCAGAATAATGTATTCTTTATAACCTCTTTACAAACGCTGCCTGTAAGTGCTTAGAAGCATCTGTCACCTCTCTACTGCAATCTTGGCCCATTTCTTGCTTGAAAAAGCTTCCAGATCACTGATAATCTTTGGCATTCACGTTATCCCCGCTTTCTTCAAATTCCACCAAAACTTTTCAATGAGATTTAAATCTGAATAATAATAACGTTACTACATTTAAAAACAAAACTGCCTTTTTTTAAAATTAAAATCCCCATGGCAGAATTCGGGAGTAAACACAGAGATTATGGCCTTGAGGCATTTGTATAAAATCATTAAAATATATTTAAGTTGTTGTTTACTTCAGTCCACACTGCTGCATTCGTCGATGTACCGTCCATCGACTAACTCCATACAAGGCCGCGATATCTTTAACTTTTAACCCATACATAAGATACCCCTCTATGGCCTCGCCAGGGATCTCCACGGCTGCTGGTCTCCCCACTCCCCTAGGCCTCTCCGAATACAATTGTTCTTCCACCACCTTTAAGAGGTCAGCAGCCAAACGGGTGTCGGCGCCTGATAAGGCAGAAAATTCTCCCAGACGTTCCAACAACGTACTGGTTCTATCACCTACATACTCGTAATAATCTTCGGAAATACTACCGTTTCTCTGTTCACGCTCCACTTCATCTGCTAGTGAATTTAACGCTTGTATTAGCTCTGCCGCCGCCATTTTTCCAACACCTCAAAACCATAGACTGTAAGCTCAAAACACGTAACATAGCCATAACATGTTATGTTTACTTGTTGCCGAGCCCCGCCTTGATGCAGTGATTGACAGGGCGGGAGGGGGCGGGGCAGGGGCGTGATTGGCTCGGAATGCATTTTCAATGTGCACATTGAATTTTGCTACATTCATTGCGGGACATTTAATGAAAATGCAATCGCAAGTGTCTTGACTGTGAGTGTAAAATGCAATTAAGAAAAATAACATTTGAATGATCATTTTGCCACAGTTTTTGCTTGAACATGTTACACATATCTAATCATTTCTGTAATACATTTTCATTTTAATTTTGCAACTTATAAAGCATTTCAATAATGCATATCAAAACGAGTGTATGAAATGGCAAATGTAAATTATGTAATTTCATTTTCATTTTGCACCAAACGTTGCTAGAATGGTAATGTAAAATGTAAATTTAAATACAGAATGCATTGCCATTTTACATATTGCATTGTCATTTTGCATATTGCATTGTCATTTTGCATATTAAATGTCAAATTGAATATTGCTACTCATATGCTTCCATAGCAAGGAGGAGACCAGAGGCAGTTTGTATTGACTGGATGTTAAAGGAGAGATGCTTCAGTACGCTGAACAAACTGCTTTGAGGAAACAGCTCATTACTTAATGAATTGACCACCTGTCTGCTAATCTTCAACATGATTTACACTAAAAAGTAATTTTGAAGTGATCTATGTGTAGAGTTTACTACAATAAAGTTGCTTTTGTAGAAGAGATGTCACAGTCAATTTTGCAACAGGTTGGTGACAGTTTACGGCTCACCCCATTCATTCATAGTGTATCCACAAACGGTGATTTACTGTCGTAACATGCTAGTGGGCCTTTATGATCTTGCCTATGGTAGAGGTTGTGAGTACAGTATGAAAGAATCTCTGTCAGTAGTGTCAATACAAAGCATCATTGGATTCAAACAGTAACAAAAACAAGAGCATAATATTTTGATCATGTTTTTAATATTGGTGCCATAAACTCTAAATTCCAGGATTGTTTAAATTTTTAATCGAAGACATGCTTACCTGAATACATGAGCAACAGTGCATTCAGTTGAAGAGGAGCAATGATAAAGTTAAATATTTCTCAAAGTCTGTGTTTAACTTGGGTCAAATGTTTTGTGTAGCCTTCCACAAGCTTCTCACCATAAGTTGCTGGAATTTTTGCCCATTCCTCCAGGCCTGCTTGCTCGCAACTGTGCCTTTAAGTCGACTGGAAAATTCTGGAAAATGATGCCAAGCCTTTCGCCAATTATCATCTGGTAGTAGGTGTACTGAATTGGAGGTATACCTGTGGATGTATTTTAAGGACTACCTTCAAAGTCAGTGCCTCTTTGCTTGACATTAATCAAAAGAAATCAGCCAAGACCTCAGAAAAAAATTGTGGACGTCCACAAGTCTGGTTCATCCTTGGGAGCAAGTTCCAAATGCCTAAAGGTACCACGTTCACATCTACAAACAATAGTATACAAATATAAACACCGTGGGACCACACAGTCATCATAAATATCAGGAAGGAGACACATTCTGTCTCCTAGAACTGAATGTAGTTTGGTGCAAAAACTGCAAATCAATTCCAAAACAACAGCAAAGGATGTTGTCCAGATGCTGGAGAAACAGGTTTACAAGTATCTATATCCACAGTAAAACGAGTCCTATATCGACATAACCTAAAAGGCTGCTGTGTGTGTTCCGCACATCTGATTGGCCAGGTTTTTCGACCGCACCCTTTACACAATAACAGTGGGGGGATGGGGATCAGAATCAGATGACAAGGTGAAATGCGTTTTAATGATAACAATTAATGTATTTATCATGTAAATACAAATACATTCTATTTTCAGTGATATAAGTTAGTAAGTAAATTGTTGTACTTGATCCCATTAAGGGTCAACCACAGATCTTTTCTGGTACTACTGGGTGAGACCTTTTAGCCAACTTCATTCTGAATGCATTCTCAGAGATTTGGGAGATTTAGTTACTAAGCAGGCAAATACTTTTTCACACAGGCCCAGTTGGTATTGGATTTATTTTTGCTTCAATAATAACATTATCATGTTAACTGTATTTTGCATTTAATCAGATTGCCTTTGTTTTATGTTCGATTTGAATTTTTGAAAAAAATATAGTATGAGATATACACAAAAAGAGAAGAAATCAGGATGGGGCAAATACTTTTTCACAGTACTGCACATGGGGCAGCGGTGCCCTCAAGGGGGCAGCCATGTTAGCATCACATGACCATCTGAATACTACTCACTTAATCTTAGTAACTGCCCTGTTATTGACACTTTGATTCATGGATTAAATTAATCCTGGTTTACTGTGCATAGTGAATTTTTACAATGTAACTGAAAATTTCTGTGTTTGAATGATGCAGCATCCAGGATACTACCAAATAATAAAAAAAAATAAAACTGAAGAAAACCACATTTACATGACACTTGAAATCATCAGTTATTCTGTACTTTTTACGTCAAAACTTAAATGGGCAAGCGTACAACATGTGCGCATACTGGATAAGCCAGTAAGTATGCTGGTAAAGGTCTTTACATGTAACACAAAATTGCTGTAATGGGCAAAAATCCAGTTGTCGGTCAGTTAATTCTTAAACCCTTTAAGACTTTAAACCGATGAAGGAAAGCAGTTTAATGCATTTATATGACCACACACATTGCCAGCTTATTAAGCATATTTGGTGTAACAATGGTCAATTGGCTGATTTTAAAGACTGCAATGCTTAAATGATTAAGAACTAATTTATTATTAAAAACTACAAAACTAGAGCAGTTACATTCATTTCTTTGATATACTGCTTCCTTAAATTCAAATTATAAACACAATTCTGCATTCTGTTCTGCATGCCACATTTATATTCTTTATTCCGTTTCAATTGAGGAAATTAATTTGAAATTTAAAAGGGATTTTCAATTATATTCTTAATTGCGCTCATACCTGCAGAGCATTCATTCTGCTACTTTCAGACAGTAGTGAAGGCACTGACTGAAAGTTTATGGGCAGGACTCCAATAATATGCTACTTTTTCCCTTAACTTGCCTTGCTGGGTTATCTTATGTAGGACTGGAGTGTCTATATGGGCCTGTACTTCAACAGCAACACCATGGCGGCATCCAAGAATGGAGCAACACCTTTAGGGAGCTTGATTTGACCAACCAGGCATTTTCAGAGGAAGACATGGAGATTGCCATGGGACATCTAGCACATGGCACTGTAGTTGACTCTTTTTGCTCCTTGAAACTCCTTGGGACTAACATCACTTCATCTGCTCTCAGGTACAAGTTCAGAATCACTTTTGGATAAGAAAATTTCCTTGCTTTTCACTGGAAAAGTAAAGATTTTCTGGTACAGTTATGTACAGGGTTGGGGAGTAACGGAATACATGTAACAGGATTACATATTTAAAATACAAGTATCTGTATTCTGATACAGTTACAATTTAATCATTGGTAATTAGAATACAGTTACATTCAAAAAGTATTTTGATTACTCAAGAGATTGCATTTTATTGTCATTTGTTTTATTTAATATTTAGTCCTTTCAGATGGAAAACATTTATCCATATAAATTATGTGATCCAAAGTCCATTTGAACAGCGGTGAAACACTTTCTTATGATGAGTTACATTCATACAAGTTTGAAGTAGACACAATATATTAATGTTTCACAGGTTACTGATAAGCAAGTCACCATCTCTGAAGCACTTGAATCTGTCATCCTGCCAGTATCTGACCAGAGGACTCAAACGAATATATCATGGTCAAGAAGACCGTGATTTATTTGATTTAGCGTCAACTATATATATATTTATATATTTTTTGGATATGTAAATAAAGGTAAAGCCTTTCCAACTTATGTAAGAATTTTAATGAAAGTTTCCTAATAAGGTGTGTCTGCCTTAATGTACCTACTCAAAATCTATTTATCTCATGTTTGTGATTTTCTTATGAAAATGTTATGAATTTGTCATAAATGTAAACAAGCCACACATCTTTAGAATGAGACAAATTACAGCACTAAACATTACCCAATAAAGCAACTGATTTTGTATTTATTTGAAATGTATTGAAAATATTTTAACACACAATGAGATAAAACAGATTAAATTTAAATTTTAACAAAATTGTTTGTTTAAAGGGGCAAACTAAATAGTTGAATCCCACATACATAGCACAGCATAATATAACTTTAAATGTGTAGCAATAATACATTGAGAAAAAAGCACAAACTATACAGTATGTTGTAGTCATTAAGAAAGGTAAATAATGTGATGTACAGAGTTACTCTGCATGGCATGTTGCATGCAATCTTAAACCTACTTTTTTAAGACAAGTATATAAAGCCCTGTACTTGGGTCCCTAATACACCGCTCAACCAGCTTTAAATAAGTGAGGTTTTCCTGTGTGTTGGGATCAAAGAAGCCCTTTGTGTCATCATCTGGATCAGAAAGGATTTTGTTCATTTCCTCATCAAAGTACCCTCTTTGGTATGCCACTTCCACAGGCACACGATGACTGTGTACAGGATCGATGATGCCTCCTGTAGCAATCTGAGCTTCTAGAAGACAAATGCCATGGTCCTTGACAATAAGATCTTTTTTCAAGGCCTGGAACAAAGAGATTATTTGACCTGTATGGGGATCTGTGTACCCAGTCACTGCCCGCTCTGCAGAGAGCAATTTACTTTTCCATTCCATACCAACAATGCCATCAGCCACCGACTGTTCTACTGATAACTTTTTGTTCTTCACTGGGTCGATCATAAAGCCAGTGGCAGCCTGTGCCTCTAGCAAAACCAGAGATGTTCCAGGAGTCAGAAGTCCCTTATTTTTGGCTTCGAAGATGCTCATGGTCTGTTTGGTAGACTGGACAAACACACCAGCAATGCTATTTGTCCCTTGTAGGTATTTTCGCACAGAGTCCATTTCACTTACATAATCGACTGTGACTTGTCCAGAAGTTAGGTCTTTGTACGTTTTCTCATCAATGATTTTGGAATTCAGCATCTCCTGGGCACTCACATCCTTTCTGATACCTTGGAAATTGGTATTTTGGGTTGTCTCAGTGGTTATTGTAGTTGATGTTTTAATGGTAGAGGTACTTGTTCCTGATTTCTGCAATACTAACGTTAGAACAGTTTCCAAGAATTTTTCAACAGTTATTGTGCCTGATTTGAACTGCTGCACCAGATCTCTTTTCTTGTCCTCAGTGATGTAATCAGAGTACAGCAGATCCCAGAGAGAAACCAACTGCCCTTGGAATTTTCCACCTGCTTTGTTCGTGGTTGTAGACTTGAGGATATGCTTTGTTTGTTCATCAATGAAGAAGTAGTACTCGCCTTTCTTGACAATGACAAGGAGGCTGAGGCCAGTGTTTGGATCTCTAACACATCGCTCCAAAAGCTGTAAGTATGTGAGGTTTTCCTGTGTGTTGGGATCAAAGAAGCCCTTTGTGTCATCATCTGGATCGGAAAGGATTTTGTTCATTTCCTCATCAAAGTACCCTCTTTGGTATGCCACTTCCACAGGAACACGATGACTGTGTACAGGATCGATGATGCCTCCTGTAGCAATCTGAGCTTCTAGAAGACGAATGCCGTGGTCCTTGACAATAAGATCTTTTTTCAAGGCCTGGAACAAAGAGATTGTTTTCCCTGTGTGGGGGTCAGTGTAACCAGTGACTGCCCGCTCTGCAGAGAGCAGTTTGCTCTTCCATTCCATCCCAACAATGCCATCGGCCACCGACTGTTCTACTGACAGCTTTTTGTTTTTCACTGGGTCGATCATAAAGCCAGTGGCAGCCTGTGCCTCTAGCAAAACCAGAGATGTTCCAGGAGTCAGAAGTCCCTTATTTTTGGCTTCGAAGATGCTCATGGTCTGTTTGGTAGACTGGACAAACACACCAGCAATGCTATTTGTCCCTTGTAGGTATTTTCGCACAGAGTCCATTTCACTTACATAATCGACTGTGACTTGTCCAGAAGTTAGGTCTTTGTACGTTTTCTCATCAATGATTTTGGAATTCAGCATCTCGTGGGCACTCACATCCTTTCTGATACCTTGGAAATTGGTATTTTGGGTTGTCTCAGTGGTTATTGTAGTTGATGTTTTAATGGTAGAGGTACTTGTTCCTGATTTCTGCAATACTAACGTTAGAACAGTTTCCAAGAATTTTTCAACAGTTATTGTGCCTGATTTGAACTGCTGCACCAGATCTCTTTTCTTGTCCTCAGTGATGTAATCAGAGTACAGCAGATCCCAGAGAGAAACCAACTGCCCTTGGAATTTTCCACCTGCTTTGTTCGTGGTTGTAGACTTGAGGATATGCTTTGTTTGTTCATCAATGAAGAAGTAGTACTCGCCTTTCTTGACAATGACAAGGAGGCTGAGGCCAGTGTTTGGATCTCTAACACATCGCTCCACAAGCTGTAAGTATGTGAGGTTTTCCTGTGTGTTGGGATCAAAGAAGCCCTTTGTGTCATCATCTGGATCGGAAAGGATTTTGTTCATTTCCTCATCAAAGTACCCTCTTTGGTATGCCACTTCCACAGGAACACGATGACTGTGTACAGGATCGATGATGCCTCCTGTAGCAATCTGAGCTTCTAGAAGACGAATGCCGTGGTCCTTGACAATAAGATCTTTTTTCAAGGCCTGGAACAAAGAGATTGTTTTCCCTGTGTGGGGGTCAGTGTAACCAGTGACTGCCCGCTCTGCAGAGAGCAGTTTGCTCTTCCATTCCATCCCAACAATGCCATCGGCCACCGACTGTTCTACTGACAGCTTTTTGTTTTTCACTGGGTCGATCATAAAGCCAGTGGCAGCCTGTGCCTCTAGCAAAACCAGAGATGTTCCAGGAGTCAGAAGTCCCTTATTTTTGGCTTCAAAGATGCTCATGGTCTGTTTGGTAGACTGGACAAACACACCAGCAATGCTATTTGTCCCTTGTAGGTATTTTCGCACAGAGTCCATTTCACTTACATAATCGACTGTGACTTGTCCAGAAGTTAGGTCTTTGTACGTTTTCTCATCAATGATTTTGGAATTCAGCATCTCGTGGGCACTCACATCCTTTCTGATACCTTGGAAATTGGTATTTTGGGTTGTCTCAGTGGTTATTGTAGTTGATGTTTTAATGGTAGAGGTACTTGTTCCTGATTTCTGCAATACTAACGTTAGAACAGTTTCCAAGAATTTTTCAACAGTTATTGTGCCTGATTTGAACTGCTGCACCAGATCTCTTTTCTTGTCCTCAGTGATGTAATCAGAGTACAGCAGATCCCAGAGAGAAACCAACTGCCCTTGGAATTTTCCACCTGCTTTGTTCGTGGTTGTAGACTTGAGGATATGCTTTGTTTGTTCATCAATGAAGAAGTAGTACTCGCCTTTCTTGACAATGACAAGGAGGCTGAGGCCAGTGTTTGGATCTCTAACACATCGCTCCACAAGCTGTAAGTATGTGAGGTTTTCCTGTGTGTTGGGATCAAAGAAGCCCTTTGTGTCATCATCTGGATCGGAAAGGATTTTGTTCATTTCCTCATCAAAGTACCCTCTTTGGTATGCCACTTCCACAGGAACACGATGACTGTGTACAGGATCGATGATGCCTCCTGTAGCAATCTGAGCTTCTAGAAGACGAATGCCGTGGTCCTTGACAATAAGATCTTTTTCAAGGCCTGGAACAAAGAGATTGTTTTCCCTGTGTGGGGGTCAGTGTAACCAGTGACTGCCCGCTCTGCAGAGAGCAGTTTGCTCTTCCATTCCATCCCAACAATGCCATCGACCACCGACTGTTCTACTGACAGCTTTTTGTTTTTCACTGGGTCGATCATAAAGCCAGTGGCAGCCTGTGCCTCTAGCAAAACCAGAGATGTTCCAGGAGTCAGAAGTCCCTTATTTTTGGCTTCGAAGATGCTCATGGTCTGTTTGGTAGACTGGACAAACACACCAGCAATGCTATTTGTCCCTTGTAGGTATTTTCAGCACAGAGTCCATTTCACTTACATAATCGACTGTGACTTGTCCAGAAGTTAGGTCTTTGTACGTTTTCTCATCAATGATTTTGGAATTCAGCATCTCGTGGGCACTCACATCCTTTCTGATACCTTGGAAATTGGTATTTTGGGTTGTCTCAGTGGTTATTGTAGTTGATGTTTTAATGGTAGAGGTACTTGTTCCTGATTTCTGCAATACTAACGTTAGAACAGTTTCCAAGAATTTTTCAACAGTTATTGTGCCTGATTTGAACTGCTGCACCAGATCTCTTTTCTTGTCCTCAGTGATGTAATCAGAGTACAGCAGATCCCAGAGAGAAACCAACTGCCCTTGGAATTTTCCACCTGCTTTGTTCGTGGTTGTAGACTTGAGGATATGCTTTGTTTGTTCATCAATGAAGAAGTAGTACTCGCCTTTCTTGACAATGACAAGGAGGCTGAGGCCAGTGTTTGGATCTCTAACACATCGCTCCACAAGCTGTAAGTATGTGAGGTTTTCCTGTGTGTTGGGATCAAAGAAGCCCTTTGTGTCATCATCTGGATCGGAAAGGATTTTGTTCATTTCCTCATCAAAGTACCCTCTTTGGTATGCCACTTCCACAGGAACACGATGACTGTGTACAGGATCGATGATGCCTCCTGTAGCAATCTGAGCTTCTAGAAGACGAATGCCGTGGTCCTTGACAATAAGATCTTTTTTCAAGGCCTGGAACAAAGAGATTGTTTTCCTGTGTGGGGGTCAGTGTAACCAGTGACTGCCCGCTCTGCAGAGAGCAGTTTGCTCTTCCATTCCATCCCAACAATGCCATCGATCACCGACTGTTCTACTGACAGCTTTTTGTTTTTCACTGGGTCGATCATAAAGCCAGTGGCAGCCTGTGCCTCTAGCAAAACCAGAGATGTTCCAGGAGTCAGAAGTCCCTTATTTTTGGCTTCGAAGATGCTCATGGTCTGTTTGGTAGACTGGACAAACACACCAGCAATGCTATTTGTCCCTTGTAGGTATTTTCGCACAGAGTCCATTTCACTTACATAATCGACTGTGACTTGTCCAGAAGTTAGGTCTTTGTACGTTTTCTCATCAATGATTTTGGAATTCAGCATCTCGTGGGAACTCACATCCTTTCTGATACCTTGGAAATTGGTATTTTGGGTTGTCTCAGTGGTTATTGTAGTTGATGTTTTAATGGTAGAGGTACTTGTTCCTGATTTCTGCAATACTAACGTTAGAACAGTTTCCAAGAATTTTTCAACAGTTATTGTGCCTGATTTGAACTGCTGCACCAGATCTCTTTTCTTGTCCTCAGTGATGTAATCAGAGTACAGCAGATCCCAGAGAGAAACCAACTGCCCTTGGAATTTTCCACCTGCTTTGTTCGTGGTTGTAGACTTGAGGATATGCTTTGTTTGTTCATCAATGAAGAAGTAGTACTCGCCTTTCTTGACAATGACTAGGAGGCTGAGGCCAGTGTTTGGATCTCTAACACATCGCTCCACAAGCTGTAAGTATGTGAGATTTTCCTGTGTGTTGGGATCAAAGAAGCCCTTTGTGTCATCATCTGGATCGGAAAGGATTTTGTTCATTTCCTCATCAAAGTACCCTCTTTGGTATGCCACTTCCACAGGAACACGATGACTGTGTACAGGATCGATGATGCCTCCTGTAGCAATCTGAGCTTCTAGAAGACGAATGCCGTGGTCCTTGACAATAAGATCTTTTTTCAAGGCCTGGAACAAAGAGATTGTTTTCCCTGTGTGGGGGTCAGTGTAACCAGTGACTGCCCGCTCTGCAGAGAGCAGTTTGCTCTTCCATTCCATCCCAACAATGCCATCGGCCACCGACTGCTCTACTGACAGTTTTTTGTTCTTCACTGGGTCGATCATAAAGCCAGTGGCAGCCTGTGCCTCTAGCAAAACCAGAGATGTTCCAGGAGTCAGAATTCCCCTATTTTTAGCTTCATAGATGCTCATGTTCTGTTTGGTAGACTGGATATGAACACCAGCAATACAGTTTGTTGCCCCTAGGTACTTTTGAATGGATTCCATTTTGTTAATATCATCGTCTTGTACTTCTTCATTGATAAGCTTACTAAACATGTCTTTAGAAATAATTTTTGCTTCAAAGAGTTCACTTGCCGACA